>NW_015505200.1:3229258-3232342 GCF_001515645.1 Sinocyclocheilus grahami | reverse complement strand
GTGTGTGTGTGTGTGTGTGTGTGTGTGTGTGTGTGTGTGTGTGTGTGTGTGTGTGTGTGTGTGTGTGTGTGTGTTTGTGTGTGTGTGTGTGTGTGTATGTGTGTGTGTGTGTTTGTATCAAAACCTTTAGAAATAATAATATAACTTTATATTATATATAATATAACAAAATATACATTACAATTGTGTTTTAAAGTTTGAGGTTTAACACAAATCAGCTGCAGCCATGCATTATTTCTTTATCTATTATATCCTACTTCCCAATACTACAACAAAACAGAAGTCAGCTAAAGAAAATTAATAAACAAACATTTCTACCTAGATTGGTATTCAAATTACAGACCGTCGGTAGGTTTTAAAACAAACCTATGGACTGCCTACACTCATCTGAATGAAAAGACTCTCAACAAAGCCTCTTCTATATTTGACACTTAGCCAATAGTCAATTAAAGAAAAGTGTGAAAAGCCAAAAATGAAAGCCAATCTAAAACTAAAACTTTAATTTCAGAGATGCTCCCTTTTGGGTGGGCATCGCCCACACTCGCCCACCTATCGCCTGCCCCTGGAAGTTATTAAAAGCAACAGAAGTCTTTGGTGTGTTCTCATATATATCTACCTCAAATAAATGTTTGTGCGAGTGTGTGTGTGTGTGTTTGTGAATGCATTTGTAGACTGTACCAATTACCCTAATGTATCCAATTAAAAATAGCTTGTTCAAAGACCAGTGTTTGCGGACTCTGTAAAGACTGCATTTATAATCAGGAAACAAGACCACAGAGCGAAGGGAGGGACGTGCAAACACCTTAGGCAACATTTATAACACTGACTTGAAATTACTCCCCATGATCATTCCAATCAATCGTATGCAAACAAAGAGCCATAGTGGGAGGCAGAGGCTGAAGGAACAGAGGAGATGATCTAGCAAGAATGAGATTTATGAAGTAAGGCAAGGTGCAGTGTGTCTAAAAGAAATTAAAAAGCACTGAGTCCATTGTGAATTATTAAAGCTAAAGGGACGGCAGAAGGAATATATTATAGTTTGCAAACAGGTTGTTTGTCAGAAACAAATCACTCTAGCAAGTTTTGATCATACTGGAAATAGCTTATTTCTCTAAATATTTCTTATTCATTCCTACTTCTATGTATCCTGGGACTCAATATGTTAGAATATGAATGTTGACTTTGGCAAAGATGAAAGTGAAATTGAAACTTGAAACTGGTATTAAACATTAAATCCAATATATTCACAACAAAAAGTTCCAATAAAGTAAAAAAAAAAAAAAAAAAATCCCAGTTTGCATATACCTACAAAATTATATTTTGGCCTATTTAAAGGCCAGCAGCTTTCTGCAGAGCTGGCACATTCTATGTTTGAGTGTTTTATGTATTCCAAAGCACTGAGCTTATTTGAAAAATGCAGTCACATCTGAACATTGTTAACAAACCGAAATCCTAGTTAGCTCTGCATGCTGACATTATTTTTTAGACTCTAAGGATTTCTAGTTATAAATATGCAGGTCTTCATGCATTCAAATATGTATATATGCGGATCAAACTGTGTGCTATTCCCAGTTGTAACCTTTTTAAAAATGTTTAGACTATTTAAGCATAAATTAAACCATGAATTAATTATACATTAAGTGCAATAAATATTGAAACTAGATTATGTATTATGTATGTATATTTTTATTTTTATGTATATCTGGAGACAAAAAAAGGATGTAGCAACCACTAAAACTTAGGACAGTGTTTATGTTTTTCTCTCAAGAAAATAAAAAGACGATAAAAAATGCTTACATCACTTTTAAGGACACAATTAAGAGAAGACTCTAAAAAGATTTGCTTTTTCACCATGTTTACTTCCTGTCTAACATCTCTCACCAGACATGCATAAAGTGAGAAACAAAATGACATCCTTGACAATGCTACGGCAGTGTGAAAAAAACAGTCAACCCCAGCACATCTTCTATGACAGCCACAAATACTTCACAATACATATCTGATTGGCTGGCAATGACTTATACAACTGTCCACTCCTAAGTTGCTTCTTTTTGCACCTCAGAGTGAGTGGCAGACGTGCATGTAGTTTTCAGCACCATGGACAGCAGTCAGTGGGTCGCTTCATACAAACTAGCTGCTTGTGACAAATTTTCACAGTATTCAGCTTTTTAAACTACATTTAAACCAATTAAAAGCAAATACTTAAGAGTTTTGGTTGTTTATTATTTAAAAACATGACAGAACTGGGTAGATTAAGAGATTGGGAGGTCTGAGGATGAATAAAAGTGAATATATAATAATACATATTATGTATAGGCTACATTATAAGCTCAGAGAGTGAAAAGATTATATATTATATATATATCCATTGTTTCACCGCTGGAGTAGATGTAGACAAGAATGTCTCCTATGCGATTGAGGTGTTCTGTTGTTGGATGTAATAATGAACATAGCAGTCATCATTTACTCCCGACATCTGAGCCGCTGAAGACACAGTGGATTACATTTGTTTTTAAAGGGAATGCACCCCCCCGATCTGCCTAAATGCGTCTATCTTTGCACGAATCTTCCAGAAGTGAGTGTAAGGTTTTTTAATGAATCTTTACAAATCACCCTTCCTAATAACGTGCTAGTTAGCAAGTTTCACGATGAATGCGGCTAAAGTTTACCATCTCTCAGAGAGCGGCTCGGAAGAGAGGGGCGGGGTCAGCAGAGCTCATTTGCATTTAAAGCAGCCTGCAAGAAAACAGCTTGCTCTGAAAAGAGCTGTTTTTGACAGGGTAAAAGTGGTGTTGTTTTACACTACCATTGAGAAATTTTAACCTATGTTACAGAATTTTCATTAAGACCCTACAGAATCATATCAGCTTGTGGAAAATGGGCATCCGATGACCCCTTTAAAAATAACAGACAAGGTTGGTTGTACCACTTTCTGGTATACATCTACTGGACCTACAAAACTTCACAAAATCAAACAATTTACATTTGAAACCATTTGGCACACAGACACACACCACATGGAGAGAGAGAGAGAGAGAGAGAGAGAGAGAGAGAGAGAGAGAGAGAGAGAGAGAGAGAGAGAGA
>NW_015505200.1:3220435-3225817 GCF_001515645.1 Sinocyclocheilus grahami | reverse complement strand
GTGTGTGTGTGTGTGTGTGTGTGTGTGTGTGTGTGTGTGTGTGTGTGTGTGTGTGTGTGTGTGTGTGTGTGTGTTTGTGTGTGTGTGTGTGTGTGTATGTGTGTGTGTGTGTTTGTATCAAAACCTTTAGAAATAATAATATAACTTTATATTATATATAATATAACAAAATATACATTACAATTGTGTTTTAAAGTTTGAGGTTTAACACAAATCAGCTGCAGCCATGCATTATTTCTTTATCTATTATATCCTACTTCCCAATACTACAACAAAACAGAAGTCAGCTAAAGAAAATTAATAAACAAACATTTCTACCTAGATTGGTATTCAAATTACAGACCGTCGGTAGGTTTTAAAACAAACCTATGGACTGCCTACACTCATCTGAATGAAAAGACTCTCAACAAAGCCTCTTCTATATTTGACACTTAGCCAATAGTCAATTAAAGAAAAGTGTGAAAAGCCAAAAATGAAAGCCAATCTAAAACTAAAACTTTAATTTCAGAGATGCTCCCTTTTGGGTGGGCATCGCCCACACTCGCCCACCTATCGCCTGCCCCTGGAAGTTATTAAAAGCAACAGAAGTCTTTGGTGTGTTCTCATATATATCTACCTCAAATAAATGTTTGTGCGAGTGTGTGTGTGTGTGTTTGTGAATGCATTTGTAGACTGTACCAATTACCCTAATGTATCCAATTAAAAATAGCTTGTTCAAAGACCAGTGTTTGCGGACTCTGTAAAGACTGCATTTATAATCAGGAAACAAGACCACAGAGCGAAGGGAGGGACGTGCAAACACCTTAGGCAACATTTATAACACTGACTTGAAATTACTCCCCATGATCATTCCAATCAATCGTATGCAAACAAAGAGCCATAGTGGGAGGCAGAGGCTGAAGGAACAGAGGAGATGATCTAGCAAGAATGAGATTTATGAAGTAAGGCAAGGTGCAGTGTGTCTAAAAGAAATTAAAAAGCACTGAGTCCATTGTGAATTATTAAAGCTAAAGGGACGGCAGAAGGAATATATTATAGTTTGCAAACAGGTTGTTTGTCAGAAACAAATCACTCTAGCAAGTTTTGATCATACTGGAAATAGCTTATTTCTCTAAATATTTCTTATTCATTCCTACTTCTATGTATCCTGGGACTCAATATGTTAGAATATGAATGTTGACTTTGGCAAAGATGAAAGTGAAATTGAAACTTGAAACTGGTATTAAACATTAAATCCAATATATTCACAACAAAAAGTTCCAATAAAGTAAAAAAAAAAAAAAAAATCCCAGTTTGCATATACCTACAAAATTATATTTTGGCCTATTTAAAGGCCAGCAGCTTTCTGCAGAGCTGGCACATTCTATGTTTGAGTGTTTTATGTATTCCAAAGCACTGAGCTTATTTGAAAAATGCAGTCACATCTGAACATTGTTAACAAACCGAAATCCTAGTTAGCTCTGCATGCTGACATTATTTTTTAGACTCTAAGGATTTCTAGTTATAAATATGCAGGTCTTCATGCATTCAAATATGTATATATGCGGATCAAACTGTGTGCTATTCCCAGTTGTAACCTTTTTAAAAATGTTTAGACTATTTAAGCATAAATTAAACCATGAATTAATTATACATTAAGTGCAATAAATATTGAAACTAGATTATGTATTATGTATGTATATTTTTATTTTTATGTATATCTGGAGACAAAAAAAGGATGTAGCAACCACTAAAACTTAGGACAGTGTTTATGTTTTTCTCTCAAGAAAATAAAAAGACGATAAAAAATGCTTACATCACTTTTAAGGACACAATTAAGAGAAGACTCTAAAAAGATTTGCTTTTTCACCATGTTTACTTCCTGTCTAACATCTCTCACCAGACATGCATAAAGTGAGAAACAAAATGACATCCTTGACAATGCTACGGCAGTGTGAAAAAAACAGTCAACCCCAGCACATCTTCTATGACAGCCACAAATACTTCACAATACATATCTGATTGGCTGGCAATGACTTATACAACTGTCCACTCCTAAGTTGCTTCTTTTTGCACCTCAGAGTGAGTGGCAGACGTGCATGTAGTTTTCAGCACCATGGACAGCAGTCAGTGGGTCGCTTCATACAAACTAGCTGCTTGTGACAAATTTTCACAGTATTCAGCTTTTTAAACTACATTTAAACCAATTAAAAGCAAATACTTAAGAGTTTTGGTTGTTTATTATTTAAAAACATGACAGAACTGGGTAGATTAAGAGATTGGGAGGTCTGAGGATGAATAAAAGTGAATATATAATAATACATATTATGTATAGGCTACATTATAAGCTCAGAGAGTGAAAAGATTATATATTATATATATATCCATTGTTTCACCGCTGGAGTAGATGTAGACAAGAATGTCTCCTATGCGATTGAGGTGTTCTGTTGTTGGATGTAATAATGAACATAGCAGTCATCATTTACTCCCGACATCTGAGCCGCTGAAGACACAGTGGATTACATTTGTTTTTAAAGGGAATGCACCCCCCCGATCTGCCTAAATGCGTCTATCTTTGCACGAATCTTCCAGAAGTGAGTGTAAGGTTTTTTAATGAATCTTTACAAATCACCCTTCCTAATAACGTGCTAGTTAGCAAGTTTCACGATGAATGCGGCTAAAGTTTACCATCTCTCAGAGAGCGGCTCGGAAGAGAGGGGCGGGGTCAGCAGAGCTCATTTGCATTTAAAGCAGCCTGCAAGAAAACAGCTTGCTCTGAAAAGAGCTGTTTTTGACAGGGTAAAAGTGGTGTTGTTTTACACTACCATTGAGAAATTTTAACCTATGTTACAGAATTTTCATTAAGACCCTACAGAATCATATCAGCTTGTGGAAAATGGGCATCCGATGACCCCTTTAAAAATAACAGACAAGGTTGGTTGTACCACTTTCTGGTATACATCTACTGGACCTACAAAACTTCACAAAATCAAACAATTTACATTTGAAACCATTTGGCACACAGACACACACCACATGGAGAGAGAGAGAGAGAGAGAGAGAGAGAGAGAGAGAGAGAGAGAGAGAGAGAGAGCTATATGCATTTTTATAGTTGTTTCCTATTTAGTTGCTCTTTTAAATTAAAAGCTTACTTAAATGTTTATCTTTTTTAAACTGTTAATCTTAAATGTTTATCTTTTTTAAACTGTTAATCTTAAATGTTTATCTTTTTTAACTGTTTAAAATGAAAGCATGGAGGATGACATAATAATTCATTTGAACATGTAATACCAGAATAAATGTATGCACAAAAACAAATCAAAATCCAATTTTTTTTGTTGCGCCTGAATGCACACGTTGTGCTTACAGTAACATGAAGTAGCACAGTTCAGCAATAAGTTGTATTTCTAAACTACTATTTGCAGCAGATATTATGGAATATTACATCAACGTTTATGAACTTTGTTTTTATTTATGTATCTATCTGTCTGTCTGTGTCTGTCTATCTATCTATCTTTCAGGAACTACATCAAACCACTTTGTTGTGGTTGTTTGCTTGGTCTGTTTTCCTCAGAGTTCAAAACAGGTGAAGCTGTGGCACAAAGTTCTCACAAGTTTACACATGAGATTCTCACAAGACTGTAACCCAGTGACCACTTTGTCTCTATGGGATCACAGCTGTATATGTCACGTATTCATCATAAAAACATCTGTCTGTACCACCCTGCCAAACGAGCATCATGCTTCCTGTAGCTTAAATAACACATATCTGCAGCTTACGACTATTGTTCCGGACAAAAAAACATACTAGAACCTATTTGAGTTTCTGGACTAGGCCTGCGATTGATATTTCTATTAATAATCACAATAGCTGTAACAATCAAGTATACTATTTTCTTTAATAAGAAGATAAACTGATGATAAATAACAGCACTCACCCAATACAAAGTACGGGAGCTCAGTATTTTCCAAGTCGTCAATGACGACTATCTCGCCCGGAAAATCGTTCCTGACGGAGAAAAGCAGCTTGGGCTCGGAGGCCGACGGGCTGTGCATGATGCTTAGGTCGTTCTCTCGCAAAAACGGCAAAGCGGATACCGTAACGCTTTTCATTTTGCACTCCATGTCTTGAGACTGATCTTTTTCGCCGTTCAGACATTTCACACCAGCAGGACTGAAGATGACAATCCAGAGAACGTCGATAAGCAGACCGGAGTGTGGTAGTAGCATCTTGCCGGAGACTGTGTAGCGGTTGTCAGGCTGCGGCAGTCGGTAAGCGGCACACTGGGAGCTGGAGGAGGAGGACCGGGAATGCGCTGGCAATAAGCTAATCGAGCTATCGCGTGAAAATAAACAAAAAAGGCAGGGTTTAAGACTCAGATATTTTCCGTCCCGCGGCTGAATATTCTTGTTGTCATCATAACACGACTCGGCTTAGTGATGGCAGCGAGAGAGGCGGAACAGCGCAGCATCAGAGCCCGTTATTGGGCTTCTCCACCTCAAGCCATTAAAAACGATTTTTCTTGTTGCAGTGGGCAACCATTAGCAAGAGCTAAATGTAGTAGTCCTGTAACTTTAAAACTTACCATGGTTTGCCATAATTTCTACTTTATCTATTTAAATGGCCTTATGTCATGAATGTAAATGTCATAAAGTAGCCTACTTACACACTCTTTTTTCTTCTTTTGTTCTGTTTTAGAACTTTATGTTCTAAATATGTAACAAATCATGTTCATGCTAGTTATAGAAAACTTTTGTTTGCATATTTTTATAATTTCCTCTGATAAACATTTTAAAATAAATAAATAGATAAATTAATTATATAGCGATTTTTTTTTTAAATATACGTAATATACTGATCTGGCATTGGATGGTTTTAGAGAGGTTTTGGGAACTTTTTAGCTGGTCAGATCATGTTAAAACAGCTTAGCCCACTAACTTAAAAAAAGCTGTTTGTAAGTGTTTGTTTGTGTGTGTGTGTGTGTGTACCTACTTAACCATATTTTGGGGACAAATTTGTACCCAAACGTGAGCAAACCCTGACAAAATCGCCAAAAACCTCCATTTGGGGACCTCCTCATTTGTAAAACTGGTATAAAAATAAAGTAAACCAAGTTTTTTTTAAATTGTGAAAATGCAGAAGGTTTTTCTGTGAGGGGTAGGGTTAGGGGTAGGGGTGGGTTTAGGTTAAAAAGTGTATAACTATCTGTATATAAAAACAATCAAAGTCTATGTAATGTCCCCATTTAGACAGGTAAGTAAACCTGTGTGTGTGTGTGTTTGTTATTTTGTTTTTTGTTGTTGTTTTGTTTTGATTGTTTGTTTGCTTGCTTCCTGAATGACATGTAATTGAAGGACATGTAACTTTACTGTAAAACTTTTAGGTGCCTTTAAATAGAAATA
>NW_015505200.1:3212089-3219779 GCF_001515645.1 Sinocyclocheilus grahami | reverse complement strand
TTTTCTGTGAGGGGTAGGGTTAGGGGTAGGGGTGGGTTTAGGTTAAAAAGTGTATAACTATCTGTATATAAAAACAATAGAAGTCTATGTAATGTCCCCATTTAGACAGGTAAGTAAACCTGTGTGTGTGTGTGTTTGTTATTTTGTTTTTTGTTGTTGTTTTGTTTTGATTGTTTGTTTGCTTGCTTCCTGAATGACATGTAATTGAAGGACATGTAACTTTACTGTAAAACTTTTAGGTGCCTTTAAATAGAAATAGAAAAAAAAAAGAAAAAAAAAAAAAAATATATATATATATATATATATACTTATAATACTTTTTTCTATTTTTTTTTTCTTTATCATAAACTGTCTGGATTTTTTATTTTTATTTATTTATTTTTTTTTACAGTGAAAATAAATGCAATATATGAGGGTTACTAGAAGAATCCCAGCTAAGTGCTAAGCCAAAGTGGAAAGAAGAGCAGAACTGAAGTCAAGAAGCCAAGAGCATCTTTTCAAGCAAACAGCAGCTGCGATCTCTGGGAAGAAAAAAAAGAAAGAAAGGGTGGAAAGAAAGAAGCAGTGCAGTCTGCCCCAAAGAATGATCTCCTTGTGTAATCTTGAGCTTATTCCAGCACTGAAGCAAGGCTTTAGCAAAGTGTGAAGAACTTTTGTGATGAAAGGGCACAGTACTCATTTCAGCTTTGACCTGTTCAATAATTGAACTTTGAGGGTGGTGGGGGGAGAAGGGGTATCGACACACTTGTGGTCCCACTGTTGTGATATCCTGCTCTGTTTTAGGGTTCTTTCTGCAATACTCACTAAGATATTACTGCTTGTGTTTTACACATCCAAAGGCAATATAATGACTTGGGCACAGTGAACTGTCAAAATAGTGTAATCACATTAGTCTGCTGAGGATTTGTCTTTGTCGCTCTCCTTATTAAACTATAAAAAGACAGATTATATTATTAAATTAGTAATATATTATTATTATATAATGCGTAATAATAATAACAATACAAGCATTATTATTATTATTATTAATCTCATGGCAAAATATGCAGCCTCTCTGTTTGTTCAGATTAAATGGATAAGTGATGCTAGTTACCAATTTTAGCTGAAAAACTGGAGCGCTATCATCTCAGCATGTTCTGAGGAATCTAACCAGACTTGACACAAATGTCCCTTTATCAGAATCAGTGGCAATGCCAGGAGGCAAATACACACAAACAGAATTACCATTCCATCCTAAAAAAATTTTTTTTTTACTCTGGATAGACCAAAAGGTCTGTTATCAACATACATTTTTAGATATAAGCATAATACAACACATAATGGTCTTTGCAATCCAATATTATTAAATCTGAGCAAGCTGCTCTTTCCTTTGCTAAAATTAAATAATTCCTAAACTGCACAAGGAATTGGCAACCAAGACATTTTTAGGACACTTTTTATAATGCTAGTTGTTCAGTCGAGCACACTGAAAAGCAATCTCAAACGGCATATGCTGTGGTTTCTGATAGCGCCAGAAAGGTACTGTAAAAATCATGTTCATAGTGAAGGGAAGATACCACATTATACCATCATATCACTGGAGACACCAGTGTTGAGGGACATGAAAAAACACAATTTTCTCTACAACAGAATACCATGAAGAAAGCATTCAAAAGATAACAGCCTCTTTGTGACATGAGAATTCTATGATATGCATTGGCAGCTTCTGTGTTATGCATTTGTTTCCCTTCGAAGCAGCATTGGCCTTTGTGATAGCCATGGCAACCTCATGCAAGTCAGTTGTCAGATTTAGAAAAGAAAATCCACATACAATATCTCCACATTTTCTGTAAGGCTTAACAGCAGGCTGTAGCATATTGTTCTTATGCTTAATAAAATGTCCCTGCATTTTTAAAATGGTGTGAAGCAGGGTTTAGACATACAGTAAGCTTCTTTTCTAAGAACAAATCATACTCTACTCTGATATAACAGCACACCCTGTCCACATTTATGCAGATTTCCTATAAAATGCCAAATACAAGCTTCTCATAGGTTATTGAGGCACGTACATGCTCTCCCACATCCTCAAATGTCTGTAAAATGTTTACAAGAGAAGAAACTGGAAGTGGGTTTTTGCAAAGCAATTAGAATAGGAATTAGATTTAATAAACGTGTGCATGCCATTTCTCAATTACTACTGCAAAATGTTTCCTACTGAGTTAAACAGCTCACAAAATTATCTTTAGACAGTATGACTGCACTTTATGAGGACAGTTCTGAGAAATAGCACTTGATAAAAGATTATGCTCAAATACTGCTGGAAAATTAAATATCCCCTATTTGGTTAGATTTAGGAATCTCTAAATAATTCCCAAATATGAAAATCATTAGTATATAAAGAGATTTTTTATACTCAGTAGCATTTATGCTTAGACTAACAACCTTTAAACTATACAGGTATGTTCTGTGAAAGGTCTTATTTTTAGTACATTTCTGCTAAAAGATATTCTACTACAGACACATACTCTGTAAGGCAGGTAATGTATTTATTGGTAGGTGTCCTTTCAGCAATTTGTAAGCAGTAATACAGGCCAGATGTTTGATAAAATGAGAGACTAACCCATCCCCTCATGTACAAGGTGTTACCCCTTCACCAATTAGCTGGAGAAAAACACAAAGCTCTGCATAAGATTTTGCTGAGACAGCACACACACAAGAAACTAGAGAAGTGTTGCAAAATTCAGGAGGCGAAGATCTGAAATTGCTGTTCCAGAATTGACAAGTTGTAAGTTGTTTGTTAAGTGAAAACGGTGTTATTTATTATAACAGAGATATTAGTTTTTTTAAGTTTATGTATTTTTTTTCTTTTTTGGTATATGTCTATGTGGTTTTTATTAATTTAATTTTAGTTCAGTTAAGTACAACAAATTAAACTATTTACTATATAAAATGCAATCTGTCATTGTTCTTGTGAGTGTCATTACTTGTGGCTGTTTGACTGTGACTTCAAATTCACAATATGGGTTTGTCAAAAATACTCACCTTCAGATTATTTTTGTTCTTCATATCAGAGCATTAACACACAAACACTTATACTACAATTTTTAATTTATAGTCTGGAGTTTTGCAACAACTTTACTTCCATGTGAAAATAATGTATGTATGAATGAATGAATGAGCGAGCAAGCAAGCTTGAAGAACTGACAGAAAAAAATTGAGGCAGTTAAAAATTTTATTTATGTTAATATCTGGGTGTTATATTAGATAGCAACTTGTCTTTTGAAAATCATATTTCCCATGTTACAAAAACAGCATTCTTCCATCTTAGAAAGATTGCCAAGTTACGAAATATGTTACCTGTTTCTGATGCAGAAAAGCTAGTTCATGCATTCATGACCTCTAGACTGGACTATTGTAATGCACTGCTAGGTGGTTGTCCTGCATCTTCAATAAACAAGCTACAGGTAGTCCAAAATGCAGCGGCTAGAGTCCTTACCAGGTCAAGAAAATATGATCATATTACCCCAATTTTACAGTCTCTGCACTGGCTACCTATTAAGTTCCGTATCAGTTACAAAATATTATTACGTGCCTATAAGGCCCTTAATGGGCAACACTGATAAGCTACCACTAAATATTGTACAAACTTAATTTGCTGTAAAGTTGCTTTGCAATGATTTGTATCGTGAAAAGCGCTGTACAAATAAACTTGACTTGACTTGACTTGACTTAATATTCAATGAGATACATAATGAGGCTATTTTTCTGCAGGGTTTTATAAGTTAAATTTCTTCGTTTTTTTTTCTTCCACTCACCCACTTGTATATAGTGCCAGTCTGTTCAGTCAGTTATGATGTGCACGCAGAACACTGGGAAATATAAGGCTGGGAAATAAATATATGAATAATGTGATATGTCCAGAGTCACAGTCATAGAAGATTGTTAGATTGGCATGAACTGCAAGCAGACAGACCTTTCTGACTTCAGATCAAATGCACAGTCTGGGCAATTCTGACATTTTGTATGCAAGTATAAAAGAGATCATTTTGGAGTCTAATATTATTTAATTCAAAATGATTATGAAGAAAATATAATCTCCAGGCTCATATGTTTGTGAACAACAACAATAATAATGATTTGTTCATAGGTTAACAGATGTCAGGGCCATGAGTCAAAGCAATGGCCCTGACATCTGCTGATCACTTTCATTCAGGTTTTCTGTAGATCAGTGTTATGACATTAGCACAATTAGATTAATCCATACTCATCTTTCGAACTTTCAACAAACATCCTTTATTTCATCAATCCATGAAGTAATGCTCAAGCCAAACAGGTCCTGATGCAAGAGAAACACACAGAAAGAGAGAAAAGACATCAGGAGTTCTCGTGTCCAGACTGACTGTGGACGTTTGCCAGACTTCTCTCCCGAGATTGTGCCCTCTGAGTGTTTTTTATATGTCAACGTCACAAGACAAATAGCGACGGGGAGTATCTGCCCCCTCACCCCCAAAGATGAATCACCCTTGTTGTCCAGTTTGCCAGTCTCCAAACGTAGCCTGGGCCACGATCTCACTGGCAAACGCTGCCATGGACTGACCTTTTACTCAAGGTAATGATTACCCCCTTGAGCATGCAGCAGCTGGCAAGATAATGCATTGTTGGCACATAAAAGTGATGCTGCAAGAAGCAGAAGGAGAACAGGAGAACAGGAGAATCATGTACCCTAGAGTTTGACCATCTGTGGCCTATTGGTCGTCATTAAGGTTTCTAATTTGGGACGACTGGGGAATAAACCAAACTAGGGCTGAAAATGTCATTACCTGACTCCTGGTGAGGTGTACTCCCATATTTACATATTTATACACCTTAACTGTCTTTGCCTCACTGCCATGACATTGAAGCTGTGAAAGCTGGACCAATTCTATTCCAGGTATCACATTTGAAGCAAAGCCAGTGCCATTAACATGACAATATAACCCTGCATGCTGAGACGGACCATTACACTTCAAATAGGACGGAGTTAACGCAGAGAATATTATTGTGACTGTTGTTTTGAAGGCCTGGTCACGTTCAACAATCTCTTAATTACAGCTTTGTTCAAATTGTCAGATGGTGGTGCCCGAAACTGCCACTCAAACCTGGCTTTTTATATCTTCTACTGACTTATCTGTGATTTTAAAAGTAAAGTTTTAAAATACATGTCAAATGCTTTCTGATAATTAGCATATTTAAAAGCTAAAACAAAACCAACTGTTTTATTTTCAATAAGAAATTTGTTTTAGTGTCAGGAAAAGTAGCTACTGAAATATAATAAATATACACTATACGTTTGGGGTCAGAAAGATTTTGTGTGTGTTTGTGTGTGCGTGCGTGTGTGTGTATTTGAGAAGGAATTAATACTTTTATTCAGCAAGGATGCAGTTAAAAAAAAAAGAAATTTTTTTTTTTCAAATAAATGATTCTCATAGCCTTGTACTCTGGTTATATCTGATCAAATGGCACATTATCATTCCTTGCTTGATGTTATTAACAGCAGCTATGCCAATTATTCTGTCTCTGATTTTCTGTTTTCTGCCACAGCATATCCTAGAACTGTAGATTTCTGCCATATGGAAATCACTTTGACATAGTCATCACTGATAAATGACTCCTAATTGTAATGTAGAAACTTTCATTTTCTGTGAAGCTGCTTTGCAACAATGTGTACTGCACTATACAAATTGAATGGAATTGAACTGAAAAAAGCACTATACAAATTGAATGGAATTTAAATGAATTAAATAAATGCCCTTCAACTGTGTGCTGTCAACATAGGGTCTCCTCTTGGCTTATATCGAAATCCTCTGACATTTTTTTTTTTTTTTACAAATCCTCGTTTTTGGACATCTAAAGTTTTAAATATGTATTTTTTTTTCCTTACACAAACGCATTGATTCACTTCAGAAGGCCTTTATTAACCCCACCACCATTCACTGCCATTATTAAGCTTGGAAGAGCCAGGACATTTTTAATATAACTCCGATTGTATTCGTCTGAAAGAAGAAAGTCATATACACCTATGGATTGAGGGTGAGTAAATCATGGGGCAATTTTCATTATCCCTTTAAATTACATTTTTAAATTATTAAAATTGAAGTCAGTTATTTCACATAGTAATAACATTTTACAATTTTACTGTTAATGTTTGATCAGCCAGTAACGCTTTAGATTAGGGAACACTTTTCACTATTAACTAGTTGCTTATTAGTATGCATATTACTAGCATATTGACTGTTTATTAGTTCTTATAAAACACATAGTGATGCTAGAGCCCTTAACTCTACCCCATACCTCAACATAAATACTACAACTACCATCCATACTATCAATATGCAGCAACGAATTAGGAGTTTATTGAGGGAAAACTCTTTGTTAATAGTGAATATGTGTTCCCTAATCTAAAGTGTTACCAAGCAGCCTGACATGAGAGAAATCTTTCAAAAACATGAAAACAACTCCAAACTTTTGAATGGTTCTTTAAAATATTTTATGTATATAAATATCACAAATTCACAGATCAATATTATCCAGTGACAAAAATTAAATTAACTAACCTCAGTTGTTCCTATGAAATGAATCTCACAAATGTTTATGCTGATGAGCATAGCAAAATGTGCTGAAAATGCTGAGATTGCTTACCCTGAATGCTTACCCTATAGCTGTCAATACACTACCTTAGCTTGCTTCAACACTTTTGTTTTAACTTTGCTGTCTTTTCTTTAGACTGAGATCTGTGCAGCTGCACACGAGTGGCAAGGTTTACAAAGCAAATAGAAATGCAATGCTTCCGGCACAAACAGAATCCTAGCTTATTTTTTTATCAAGCCCAGGCAGAGGAGACAAATGATATGCAGAAAATGTTCCAGTTGGAAGCAGGGAAAAGCTCAGTCAGTTGGGATGGATCAGAATAGTGGTCAACCAAACATAATGTAAGCACTGGTCAAAATAAACTGCACTGGTAATTATCTAGTGTACGGTGTGAAACAGGGCCGTGCACAGACCTTTTGAGGGGCATGTGCTGTAACTGAAAAAGGGCACCCCCCTTAATGACAAATGAAAAAAAGTCTCAAAAGCTTTAGATTTATTCACTATTAATAACAACCACAATATATATTATTAATTATTATTAATGTTTTTTGAGCAGCAAATCAGAATATAGAAAACAGTTATTTGAAATAGTGAAAATATTTCAAAATTGTACTGTTTTGCTGTACTTTGGATCAAATAAATGCAGGCTTGGTGAACAAAAGAGACTTCTTTAAAAAACATGAAAAATCTTACTGTTCAAAAACTTTTGACTGGTGTATGGGCAACTTTAATTGTTCTCTAATTTCTAGCTTTTAATTGACTTAGAAATCAGATAACTGCTGGACAATAACCAATCATAATGATTTTTTAATATGACAAAAACATTAAAACTCATTATAAACGAGGCATTTGTTGCATCCAGTGTGGACGTAAATACTGATTATAATGACGGTATTCGGCCAATCACAACACACTGGACTATTATAATGACATGGCTTTTAAAGACTACTTAATTTCTAAATCTCAAAAGGTGGAGGTTAGGACTAATAGACTTGGCCTGGAAAATGGACATGGTATGATAGCTTGGCATTATACAGTGCAAAGGATATCTGGCCTTCTAGATGTAAAGTAGGCTATACCAATG
>NW_015505200.1:3205688-3212002 GCF_001515645.1 Sinocyclocheilus grahami | reverse complement strand
TTGTTCATATACTTTATTTATTACCTGGAGATGACTTGACAAACCATATTGTCGCAATCGTATGTTTAATGTCTTCATGTTTCCAAACGTTTCTGTTTTTCTGAAAACAACTGTTTTCATACAGTGATAGCTGGACGCTTTTGTCCATATTAGGAATTTCCTCATACGACTTTCTGCGCGAGAGTGCCCTCCGGCTTCGAGTATGAATGAAACATACACTGCATGAGTGTTTAGCGCTCCGCGATGTTAATCTCGCCTTATTCTGGGTCCGAATAAAACATCAGTCATGCACAGACTATCCTGTCTCTTTGAATTTAAATCTATATTTATTCACACCGGCTCCTGAAAACCTCTATGCGAACACACTTGCCCGAAAAAGTGCGGGGGGACGAATTTACGTGATATTAAAAGTGGGGGGACACGTCCCCCACGTAATCTACGCCCCTGTATATATATATATATATATATATATATATATATATATATATATATATATATATATATATAGAGTTTTTTAATCTTTTTTATATTGTTATATTTTTTTTTTATATTTTTTGTTTTATTTTTTTTTTATATTCACACACACACATTATGACACAAAGTTCAATAAAATTATGTTTGAAGAAAAATAATTTTTTTAGCTACGTAATATATATAATGTATTACATTATGCATGATAAAATATAAAGATTTCACTGTGATTTGATTCTGTAAAGTTTTTTTTTTTGGTTACTACAACATTACTGTAATAAATCAGCAATCATAATTTCATAGAAATATATTTGACCTAGGTGACGAGGATCACTCGTCAACTCAAATGCAGTTACGGGGTTTTTGACCAGTGAATGTGTGCAAATGTGCATTTCGTCCGTCATTAAAACGGCGGCGTTAGGTTTTCATCACCAGGTGTTTGTTGTAGCTATATGGGCGTGGCGCTCAGTTTCAAATACATAAATGATGAGCCTTTGTAGACAGTGTTTCTTGCTAAAGAAAACGCTGTACTTATTCAAACAACAAGATCTTTATTTACCCTTGCAGACCTAGTTCAGCTGCTGTGGAACTTCAGTTCATTCAGTCAAGATAGAGGGGGTGGAGTTATGAGGTTTACTGACAGTTTGAGCGGATCCAACTAGATTTAGTCACAAGCTCTTTTTTATACCTTTCATTAGCTAAATATTTGTAAAGCAGACAGACAGATGTAAAGGGTGACCAATATCATTGATTTATTGAAGGAAAAAAAAAACCACCATCACCAAAAAAAGGGCACTTCGAAGTGTAAGGGCAAAAAGGGCATGTGCTCTGCACAGGTTGAGCCCTACCTGTGCACGTGCCTGGTGTGAAACATGCTCATGCTATGCTAAATTTTAGGCACGCATCGATTTATAATGTAAAATAAATAAGTAAATACATAAATGCTATAATATATATATATATATATATATATATATATATATATATATATATATATATATATATATATATATAATAATCTGACATTATACATCACAATGTAAACTTACTGTATACATATATGACAAAAAGTGAGATTCTCATAATACTGACTTTATCTCAAAGTATGACTATACTGTATGTACTGTAAAAATTTGACCTTTTATCTCACAATTATAATTATTATTATTTTAACTCTAGGGCAGAAATAGGCTTCCATTCAAATGCATGGCTTTTGTTCTTTGGAGAAAAAAAAGGTCCATTAATGCACCACAAAACTCTGCTTTTGTAGGGAATAGTATACATTTCTATGTCTCCACATCCCAAGTTTTACATCTAGCTTTGGAAAAGCCCTTCAACTGTTACTGTGCGAGATAAAATAATATTTCCCATAGAAAATTATGTCATCCCTTCTTCAATTGCACTGACTTCAAACTGTTTCCACATCACAGAATGAAATGTACAAGTTTTAGCATTTTCTTCAGTATTCCCAAGATAGCTGGCACTAACAGGGCACTAGGCTGACAAGAACTGACTTTTGGCTTTATTGTATGAAGAACAAGATACATCTCCCTTATGATACTGGAGACTTTGGCAGTATGAATTTAGTTTGCCAGGAGTCACAACAAATTTGTAGCAGGCAAATTTGGCTAAAGCATTGGGAGAAAAGCATTTTCGCTTTCATTAGGCACCCTGTGCCTCCAGGGCTCACAGAGCCTGGTCTATCCTCCCTCCCCTCTAAAACACACTCTCTCTCGCTCATTCTCTCCCTTTCCCTCTCTTCTTCCCTGTCACATTGCTTCCTGCTGCGGCTCAGCCAATCAGAAAGAAAGGGGTGTGGCCTCTAGTCTCAGTTGGACAGAGCTTGTTGAAAAGAAAGAGATGCTTTCCTGAAAGACTTGGAGTAGCTCTCCTCTGCGCGAGGCTCACCGTTTTGGGGCTTGGCAGTGAGTGATGACTAAAGCACGGGAAGCTCAAGTCTAGCTCTAGCAATCTGGCACACACCCACTAAAAAACACAGAGAAAGAGAGAGAGAGACAGTGGATGTCACAAATGAACCGCGGCAGGTGCAGTTTTTCTACTTGGAAGAAGCTGAATAATGCAAATTAGTTGAAAGGAGAGACCAGCTTCGTATGGATTTATCTGTCTGATTGTAATCTGATGTGATCCTACTTGTTTTGGAAGATCACACATTGTTTAAGAGGATCCGAATTGCTTCTATCCTGCTTGGACAAAAATTTAATTTCTGGGACTTTGCATTCTAAAAGAACTGGTCTTAAAGTTTCTGCATACAGTTTTTAAATCTTCAATCAAGAAAAAAGAAACGAATGGCTATTTGAAACATTTTAACTGCATCCATAAAGGGTGCACTTAGCGCACTCTCTTCGGAGCATCAGTACTATGCCTGGATTACCCTTTTGACAGCCCTGTGAACCCGTGTGAAATCACCGCGGAGGAGCTACGGCAGGGGGCCGAGCGGGTGGGAGCTGCATTCCTCTACTTGAGACCGAACTGAGAATCCAACATCCTGACTGCCGCCACAAGCCGATCGGATACAAAACTATAGGGACAGGAGTGGAACCACCCTTCACGGTCTGGGTGAGTACTCTGTCACAGTTCACTGGACACTCAATCTATATTGGGTTAAACCACTTCACTGTGCTCATCTTGTAGTATCGGAATCATCTCCTGACTTAAATGTTACAGCTTTTATGGGGTCTTATATCGGTTGAGTTACTGGTTTTTCCCATCTGATTATGGATAGCTGCAGTGTCAGTCAACAATGTCAGCTTAACATAAGAAGCAGGTATTCCCAAAAAAAGGATACAGTTGGTTGGTCTCATTTAGATGTAAACATTAGTTCTATTTAACTTTGATCAAAGAATGTATGTATGCAGTTAATTCAAAGTATTTTGGAATGCCAATTGTATATGTGATGATGAGCTCAATATTGCCGTTTTGACTAGTGTAGACAGTTCTACAGGGCATTGCCTCTATCTCATTAAACTGGATTTAATTTCATCCCACAATGCTTTCTCGAACTAAATCTAGAGCTTGCCCCAAGAGTTTCCAGTTCCTTGCACAATGACAATAACCCAGAGGGGTGCTCTCAAAACAAGTAAGAAGTCCTTAACTCCCTTTGCAAACTTTCTCCTCACGTTGAAGCTTTTGAACATAATACAGAAAAAAAACATGAACAGCAACAGAGAGCTAAAACAAAACCGCCCCACAGCGGCAGTGACTCACGGGATGGCTTCCTCACAGTTTGGTTTGGATGTCTGCCTGGACTCCATAAGGAACCCGCAAAAGAACCCAATTCCTTGATTTCTTGGGCGTGTGGGTTCTGTATTTTACACTAGACCGAGGGGTTAAAGCTGGACTGCATTGTCTTACATGTGTACATTAATCCTCTTTTCTCACTCTGGCAGCGGCAGAGCAGAAGCATGCTGACATTTCCACTGTTGTAGGATAATATTTAATGCCCTTTCTGTCAAAATACAAAGCAGCTTGCTTTTTAATCTGTTGCAGAACTATTTAAACTGTCCATGGTCTCTCTCTCCCTTCACTCACTCTCGCTTTCTCAGCGTCTTAACCGTAGGTTTCAATACAAATTATTTTGGAAAAGCTGATTACTGGTGTGGTTTTGCTGTCTACACAACAAACCCACCAGGCCATCTTTCTGTGGGAAGAATAGCATTTTAATCCACATTATTCAGCAGTGCCAGAGATTGTATTGTACGCTTACACCTACCCGATAGTTAGCCATTGACTATTTCGTCACAACAAGCAATCAGAAAACAATGGGCCACCTCCATTCAACAAAAATTAAACTGTTTGGAGACAAGCATATAGGCTGACAGCACTTATGCAGCACTTTTCATGCTTAACGTTGCCTATAGAGGGAGCAATTCTCTTGTAACAAGCAACCTGCAACCACATCCAACAGAATCATAGTCAGAATGGCTAGACAGAATGCAAAAAGAGGAGATGACCACTCGATTATCAGTTTACAATATTGATTTGTTATTGGAGATGTCTATCCATTCGGTCTGACATCCAAACATGATCGATTTCCACTGATACTGTCAAGGGAGATTTTATCTATGTAAGGTGAGCAGAAGATGCTGACTATTTCTTCATCTGCGATATGCAGGCCTAAGTTATTGGGATGCAAGCCCATGACGTTTCCCCAGTGCACATTCTCTCCTGCTTACCAAGAAGCCCTCTGAGCTTTTTGAAGTGTTAAAGTGGAAGAAGAACACAAAACTCCATTTCCAGTCCCGGAGGGGACGCTGATGTGTGCTGTCTGTGTATATGTGCCGTCATTTGCTCTAAAAGAAATATCGATCTTCCCAAGCAATATTCACCATCTCAGAGGAAAAACGAATGTAAAGTGGATTCAAACTATACAGTGTATGTTCACTGAAATGGAAATATAAAAACATAACAGTAGTCAGAGAATTTATCACTAAGAAAAGGCACTTCACAAAGGCAGAAATGGATGTAAAGGTTATATTGTGAGCGTACATATACATATATATATATATATATACACATATATATATATATATATATATATACACACACACACAAAGGGTCTGAATACTTAGGACCATGTGATATTTCAGTTTTTCTTTTTTAATAAATCTGCAAAAATGTCAACAATTCTGTGTTTTTCTGTCAATATGGGGTGCTGTGTGTACATTAATGAGGAAAAAAGTTAACTTAAATGATTTTAGCAAATGGCTGCAATATAACAAAGAGTGAAAAATTTAAGGGGGTCTGAATACTTTCCGTACCCACTGTATATTTATATATATGTATATACACACACACACACACACACACACACACACACACACACACATATATATATAAGGTTTGCAGCAGACTAAAATTAAATCTTTCAGTTTATATGTAAAGCCACTTGCCATTTTTTCAGTATGTGCCAGCTTAATAATATGCTCCCTCTGCTTTTATCAAATAGATTTTTTTGTGCAAGCAACTCATTTTATCCAACTGCTGCTGAGAAAAATTTGAGAAAAATTAAGGCCTTAAGTTGACTGCACTCCCACACATATACATACATAAATAGTGATGGGCAAAATAGAGAACACTAAAGATTTATGTGAGTTGTACTGCAATTAGCAGATAATCATTTGGGAAATATTCTGGCTTTAAAAAAATTTAAATTCATACAAGTGCATAATGAAAATGAATTCTGATGTCTGGTTATCTTGCTCATCACTTCTGTTGCTATCAACTCTGAAAGTGTCATTTGCTTGGCTCATTAGCATGCATAATTACATGCAAAATTCTAAATAACCAAGAAATGACTTCTATAGCCTGAGCTCCTTTGAACTTACTTGTGTGTGTCATGTAGACACGGTGCAGAACTGTGGGGGGGGGGGGGGGGGCCACTGTATGTCTAACAGTAATTTGTATATATTGTAAATCCATCTATCTGCACATTCCAGTTTATACTTTTCTTCTTTTTTAATTTATACCTTAATTTTTCATTTTTGTAACAGAGTGGTCATAAATAAGGATTTCACTGCATGTCATTCTATGTGTGGTTATGTATGTGACAAATAAAATTTGAATTTAAAAGTAATATGAGAAAATCTTCCTGGAAAGAACCATACAGAAATAAACAAACAAACAAATAAAACAAAATGAATTACTCTCGTTTGCTTTTCTTAAATCAGGATCTAAAAAGGTACTGTTGGAAAGGAGGTTATATCTGGTTTCATTTAAGGTCAAACTCTGACTTGGACCACTCATAGTTTAGTTGTGACTGCAGTGGAGTCATTCAGGTTCCTGGGCACCACAATCGCTCAGGACCTGAAGTGGGACACTCACAT
>NW_015505200.1:3198583-3205424 GCF_001515645.1 Sinocyclocheilus grahami | reverse complement strand
TATATATATATCAGGTTTTATTTCACAATGGTATTAAGATCTTAAAGCAACATTTTTGGCAGGTATTGATAATTACTTGACTAAACTCTCAGATGTTTTGCCTAAGGGATTTTAAAATAAAATAAATAAATAAATAAAATAATTGCACAGTGCACTTTCAGTGTGACTAAAATGCTGTAGCGGAAATTACCGATCCATATCTATATTTGGCCGATCTAAATGAGTCAAACCCTTACACTGAAAATTCTGCCATTATCTACTCATCCTCATTTCGCTCAACACTCATATGACCTTTTTCCCATGAAAGATTAAAGGAGTTATTAAAGAATGTCAAAACTGCCCTTTTGAACACAATGAAGGTGCACATTGATCACTGGCTGCCAAGTGACAAGTTGTAATTTTGCTTGGTTTATTCATATTATATACAACACACACACACACACACACACTACACCCCTGATGGCAAAGACTGCCACTGGCCATTTAAAATCTCTAAAAAAGCTGCAATTGTTGAACCCATATCCTTTCTACATGCATATTTCATTTAATCTGACATTGAGGGGTAGGTTTAGGGGTAGGGTTGGTGTAGGGCAATAGAATATACGGTCTGTACAGTATAAAAACCATTACGCCTATGGGATGTCCCCACTTTTCACAAAAACAAACCTGTGTGTGTGTGTGTGTGTGTGTGTGTGTGTGTGTGTGTGTGTATGTGTCAATGATAACAAGGGACAGGGACAAGCAAAACAGACCTCAGAAACAGAAAAAGGGATTGTAGAGGGTCTGAGTGATTTGAGTTTTTTAAATATAGGGCTCCTGTCTTTACATATCTCATGCAGACAGTCACAATGTAGCGGCCTATGTGAGTGGACTCATCTTGCAGAAGTCCTCATTTTTTTCATGTTTTATTTCATCTGTGGGGCTCAAAAGAATGTGCGCTGTCTTCACATCTCCATCATTTCACCAGTGCAGCACTTGGGCAAATGACTCACTGTTCCTATCCTACAATACCTACAGGCGTAAATCAGCCTCAGTAGGATTAAGCTGAATGTGAGCAAGATCAAATGACTCTTGCAACTGTCTTCTCACATATCTTATTGGAATTCACATGGCTCTCTGCATGGTCCAGACTCCACTTTGCTTTCACGGACCAGGAGCTTTGCAAAAGGCTGCTGGCTGACTCTCTTATGGATGTAGTAAGGGGGATAGCTCAAGATCTCACGTAAAGATCCATATACACAAGCAGTCAATAGTTTGGTCACACTTGACACAATGTATGTGTAGCACGATATTACAAAGCTTTTGCAACTGAGTGTCACTAAAAATTACGAATGATATCATAGACTGTATCTCTATACTTACAATAATGATGCATTATTCCATAGACACCTCAGATCACAAAAGATGTACTCAATATCTGCATGCAGTGGAGATGAATGACAACGCTGTACGGAATTTTAAAGACAGTTTTTGGAAATGTCATGGCATTATGTGAGATAAGCAAAGAGAAAGGTCAGAGAGAATCTACTTTTACCTTCAGACCATACCGAGAATACTTATGACATGTAGCTTTTTAAAGATTTATTTGTGTGAGAGTGAGACAGAGAGAACCTAATGCAGGGACTGCTAAGCACAAAGTATGCTAATGAGAGAAGAGTTCAAGTGGGTCAAGGCAAATGTGTTCTAACAGGGATCTCAGACATATCACCAGTGATGGTTTCAGTATAACACATGCATGTTGAAATAAAAGGTAACAAAGGTACAGTTAAATACGAGTGTGATGTTGAGACAAAAGGTTATAGAATAGGGAAGATTGTACAACACTGAGCCTACTGACTCTGAACAAACAATATTCAATGCCTATAAACCCACTCTCATCGCTCTAACCTCTCTTTCATGCAAATGGACACTCCATCAGCTGTGTTTCCTGTGAGGTTCACGAGCGGCAAGCAGGATGAGCCCTCTAGTACTCAATTCTGTCTGAAATGTAAATCACTTTGTGAAAAAAAAATGCACCCATCGCTGCATCAAATATTGCATAAATTCCTTAGCTGGCTGTTATCTATACTTCCTATTTGACATTTGAGAGAAACTATCGCTTTTTCCTCTTTCTTTCTCCACAGGAACAGTATGGTAGCACAAACACTCTCCACTGAGATCTGATTTAAAGTCAAGTCAAGTCACCTTTATTTATATAGCGCTTTTAACAATACAGATTGTGTCAAAGCAACTGAACAGCATTAATTAGGAAAATAGTGTGTCAATAATGCAAAATGACAATAGTAAACACAAATTTTTCAGTTAAAGACAGTTCATCATTCAATTCAGTGATGTCAACATCCACCTCAGTTTAAATAATATCTTTGCAATCATGTCAATGATATCGCTGGAAATGAAGTGTCCCCAACTAAGCAAGCCAGAGGCGACAGCGGCAAGGAACCAAAACTCCATTGGTGACAGAATGGAGAAAAAACCTTGGGAGAAACCAGGCTCAGTCGGGGGGCCAGTTCACACTTGACACAATGTATGTGTAGCACGATATTACAAAGCTTTTGGAAAAACTGAGTGTCACTAAAAATTACGAATGATATCATAGACTGTATCTCTATACTTACAATAATGATGCATTATTCCATAGACACCTCAGAACACAAAAGATGTACTCAATATCTGCATGCAGTGGAGATGAATGACAACGCTGTACGGAATTTTAAAGACAGTTTTTGGAAATGTCATGGCATTATGTGAGATAAGCAAAGAGAAAGGTCAGAGAGAATCTACTTTTACCTTCAGACCATACCGAGAATACTTATGACATGTAGCTTTTTAAAGATTTCTTTGTGTGAGAGTGAGACAGAGAGAACCTAATGCAGGGACTGCTAAGCACAAAGTATGCTAATGAGAGAAGAGTTCAAGTGGGTCAAGACAAATGTGTTCTAACAGGGATCTCAGACATATCACCAGTGATGGTTTCAGTATAACACATGCATGTTGAAATAAAAGGTAACAAAGGTACAGTTAAATACGAGTGTGATGTTGGGACAAAAGGTTATAGAATAGGGAAGATTGTACAACACTGAGCCTACTGACTCTGAACAAACAATATTCAATGCCTATAAACCCACTCTCATCGCTCTAACCTCTCTTTCATGCAAATGGACACTCCATCAGCTGTGTTTCCTGTGAGGTTCACGAGCGGCAAGCAGGATGAGCCCTCTAGTACTCAATTCTGTCTGAAATGTAAATCACTTTGTGAAAAAAAAATGCACCCATCGCTGCATCAAATATTGCATAAATTCCTTAGCTGGCTGTTATCTATACTTCCTATTTGACATTTGAGAGAAACTATCGCTTTTTCCTCTTTCTTTCTCCACAGGAACAGTATGGTAGCACAAACACTCTCCACTGAGATCTGATTTAAAGTCAAGTCAAGTCACCTTTATTTATATAGCGCTTTTAACAATACAGATTGTGTCAAAGCAACTGAACAGCATTAATTAGGAAAATAGTGTGTCAATAATGCAAAATGACAATAGTAAACACAAATTTTTCAGTTAAAGACAGTTCATCATTCAATTCAGTGATGTCAACATCCACCTCAGTTTAAATAATATCTTTGCAATCATGTCAATGATATCGCTGGAAATGAAGTGTCCCCAACTAAGCAAGCCAGAGGCGACAGCGGCAAGGAACCAAAACTCCATTGGTGACAGAATGGAGAAAAAACCTTGGGAGAAACCAGGCTCAGTCGGGGGGCCAGTCTAATGCTTTCTAATTTAAAGCATTAGAACCAGCCTTATGGTGTATAAAAATAGCCCGCTCACTCTTCACATACTATGCTATAGTTGCCTTGTCCCATAAGCCCAATTGCCAATTGTGTATTAGCTGTCAGTAGGTCAAATACTGGCTGAGGTGGGGCGGAATGATGCAGAGGGCCCATATTGAGGTATGGACTTCTCCATTGCTCCAGGGCACACTGTCAGCAGCATTATTCTCCTCCTTCCTCGTGCACTTTAGTCGATTCCCTCACCCCGACTGCTGAACATGCTCTTCCGCCGCACATAATTAAAGACCTCAACTTCAATCTACCATTTACCGGGTATAAATTCACTCGCTGGCCACAGAGTCTCCTGCAGCAATTTGCTAAACAAGGCGCCGTAGCTATTTGCATTCTTGTCCTATTGACCATCACTGCATTTCTGTGCATTTTTAAAAACAAAAGAAAACAACATTTTAAATTAAATTAAATGGGCACTGGTAAAGCAATATAATATATTTAATTTAATTAGAAATAATATATTATAATAATAAATAATTATTAAATATAACTTAAATATATACTGTGCTATGATATGGCCACTGTAATTTTTCATAAGAGGAACTTGCATCATTTGAAAAATAGAGGGGGCAAGAAATAGGAGACAGACACTCATACAGGGGGGTCTGGATTTCATTTGTGTTCAGCTCATCCAGTTAGCATCTGCTAGCCTTGGCTTAGCTTACTCTTTGGCAGGCAGTCTGTCAGAACTATACAAGGCCCCCATGGCACACTGGGCAGAGATGATCAAATGTGTGTCTGAGAGCCAGTCAGTCCATCAAGTGTAAACTGAAATGCACTAAAGAGGGTGTCAACAGAATTTCAGAGTGTTCTCGCAACACAAAACAAGACCAAGTTTACACAAATTTAAATAAACAAATACATTTGCCTATGTTATAACACAAGATTCACTAGTAATGAATTTTTTTCCCTGCTTGCTACAAAGATTTCTAATATAGGGTGATCCAAAAATGTATCCAGAGCTAATGTTTGATTCATGTCCTGTTGGAATTATCACAATAAATAAATCTGAATTCCCAAATCATTTGAAAACACTGGAAGAAATTTTGCAGCTTAACAAACCAGAATGGCAGAGCTCACATAATATTCTTACAATAAGACCATTACAGGCTAATGCATTATACAGTAATGGTACCACTACTTCATAGTGCAAGTCAGGAACTATTTCAGTCAGTCGGGCTGTGTCAGCAGGGTTGAAATTGGTCACTAATGGCTTGCCTATATTAGGGTAAATGCCCACCTCAACTACGTGCCAGAATCAACTACCATGGGCCCTTGGCACCGCATTGCTCTGGAATGTTCCAGAGGGAAAGTCCAATGTTTTCTTCCTTTCACAACAGAATGTCTAGTTTGATTGTTTCCCTCTGCAACTTGACATTTCATCTATTAGCTATGTGAAGCATTCAGTCTTGAAACCCCAAAGAGAATAGCAGTACATTTTCACAAATGCAGTGACAAGTGAACACCAAAACACTATTTTCTTTCTTATTCTCTTGGTTTGAAATATGAATGAAGTACATTTACATATGTCAGATTTCATTACTTTTCAACACTTGAAGATATAGGTTACTGTAAAAGGCAAGATGTGCTTCAAGGAGGGGAAATTTTTTTTATGCATATCTCAAAAAAGTATGCAATTTCCAAGTAAACATCAGCGATTCATATCGCTCTGTCTTGCCAAAATAAAGTAATATATATGTGGCACAGCAGTAGTTCATCAAAGTTAGGTCTGTGCCTTTTCAGTTGTGATGCGCTTTTCGTAGTATATATATATATAGATATATAATATATATATATATATATATATATATATATATCAATGTAGATGTGCCTGTTTTAGTAGTACGGATATGCCTAAATTTCTTTTTTCTCTTTTTTAAGTTTTGCCATTATCAGTGGTTGCCCATGGGGGCAGAGGGTAAAATGGCTTATGATGTATGGAGGCATGAAAGCCAGCTGCCAATATGCAAAATGGGTTGGATGTCATTATCTTTTAAGGACTAGTGATGTGAGAACTGCCAGTACGAGCTGGGAAATGGTCCATCATTCAGCCGAGTGCTCTTCCACCCCCTCAAACATTATTGCGTGCTGGTTTCGCCTTTGCATGCAGGGACCTCTGCGCTCTTTTGGCACGACACACAAATATAGAGTATAGAAACAAAGCTCTGATGAGTCTACCGCTTGTCTGGAGAATTAAATATTCGGGAGGATGCATGGAAAATAACACCCACTGACTGGTGGGTGTAATTAAGTGTTAGCTGATCAGCAAACTGAAGAAGCGAAAACTAAAAGAAACAACACTATAAACACGACAAACTACAAACCACACATTTACATACACACACAGGAATAGTGCATTCAAAAATTGAAATGCTGTTATTACTTACTCACTTGTCATTCATAACCCATATGCTGTTATTTTTGTTATACTGAACATGAAAAGAGAAGTTTCACCCCGTTTTTCCTTAGAACAGTGATCACATCTGTCAGGCTCCAAAAAGAACAAAAAAGTAGTAATCCCATGTGACTAGTGAATCAGTAATACTGTAGTTTGTGTCAAATCTCTATCATTTGAATGCAGATGACTTGGAATTCAGTACACAAGTAGTATGCATTACTTTAATGGCACTGTTTTGGCGTTTTTATGTCTTGACATGGTCTCTATGAACTAATGTTGTATGAAAAACCAATGCATGAAGATTCTCCTTCTGTATTAACCCACAAACAGCATGTGGGTTTGGAATGATGATGATGAGTAAATGATGACAGAATTATATTTTTTGGGTGAACTATTTTGGAATGATGAAAGGGTGTTTAGGGTTTCAGACACAATGGAACAGTCTTCTCATAAGGAGCTGTCTTTGGACTAAGCAACACACTAGCTGCAATCGCTTTGGACCGATGCACTATAACAATGTGTGTGTATTGATCCAATATCGTAATATTGCAGTTAAAACGTTTCTGTGCCTGTGAATTATGAGTTAAAACACATCCTGGTCACAT
>NW_015505200.1:3196019-3197728 GCF_001515645.1 Sinocyclocheilus grahami | reverse complement strand
CTGGTCAGCGTAACGATTTTTCTATGCCAGCACAATTGTTGTTTTATGCTCCAGGATAGCTAGCCAAATGCATTCACATGGTCTATTAGCAAAAAAACAAACAAATGTAGAATACAGTAAATCTGCCCTTCCAGACTTGCAAATGTATTCACTCATGCTATAACGGCACTCTACTACACATTAACTGATGATATCTGAGGTGCAAAGTGCTGTTGATAAACCGACCTCTCTTTGATGCTTTTGCCGCTAACCCTGGCATGCCTGCGAGGGAGATGGAAGTACAGCATCTCCCAGCCCTCATAAATATCAGTAGCCACAACCTCCAGAGGAATTAGCTTTCTGCTGCCAGTTTTCCCTTGCGGGTGTATAGTGATTTCACTGGAAAGAATGAGTGGCGAGTGGATGTTGTGCTTAGAGTGATCAAAACTGACCCGTTTAATCTTTCTGATCCATCTAGGCCTGCCAATCATCTTCTCTGACTTTCATACTTTTGACTTACGCAGTGCGCCTACGGTGCGCCCCGCGCTTGGATGTGTGAGAAATTAGATCTGTGGTGATAGAACTTATGATGACAGTGGCTTTAGGCTGCTTTATTGAAACGTACCACAGAACTGGCACAGAAAAGAGTTCAGGTCGCCTTACTTAATACGTAATACGGACTGTGCCAAATTTCATATTCCCACAGCATTGCCAATGATAGTTTGCTCGATAGAAGTATTTCACCCCCGCAGCAGCTGTGCCAACAAATGATCTCAGAATTACATTCGGTGATTTACTCCGAGCTGTACCTTGGCAAACTGACTTCTTGGTCTCAGACGGACCGCCCACAGGCCAGTCACTGACCATCTGATGCATACTGACACAAAAATGGAAAGCGTTGACTAAAATTGTCAGTTACACTCTGAGAAAAACAACTCATAATTTTAGGTAGTTAAACTACAGTCAAATCAATCTTTTAAAACAGTACTTAACTAGAGATTTTAAAACTGGAATGTATGCCGTAAATCTAACAAAACTCTGGATAATAGTAGGCAGAAAAAAGTGTTTAACAATAGAATTTGCTTTGCTGTTAGTACTGTGACAATTTTGGGAACAACATAATCAGTATTTTGAATTATTTATATACTGTAATATTTATAAATGATATTGATTAACATTATTTATTTTTATAATTTTATTTATTAATGTTAATTTGAGCTTTTATTTGTATATTTTCATTTGAATTTAATTTTAGTTTAATTAATGTCTTTTTATATATTTCTTAAATATTTCTATGCAGCTTTCATTTATTTTTATTTCAGCTTTAGTTTTAGTAATTTAGTAAATCAACTTAAACTTATTGTTCTTCAGTTAGTTGGCAAGGCGAGTTTTTCATCTAATATTTTTATTTAGTTAATATTTTAATTACATATCAAACATTACAAATGGGTCTTTAAATTCTTTAGCTGCCACTACATTTTAGGAAGTTGCTCCCTCGCAAGGTATCAAAAAGTTTGAAAAGCAGGATATTGTGAGTTAGTCAGAATAAAATGCAATCTGGACCAGACTTTTTGCTGATAAAAGTTTAGTTGTGTGACACTAACTGCCTCTTAACTAGTGTTGAATTGCCTGATAAGCAAGGTGACAGATGTAGTCAGCGCAGCTGCTTCAACCACCTCAGGCCAATGGAATAGCCTCAAGAGACTCAAGCTAGGATAATAACATCAGCT
>NW_015505200.1:3123981-3195921 GCF_001515645.1 Sinocyclocheilus grahami | reverse complement strand
TAGTTAACAGCAGTGAGAAATAAACCTGAGAAATAAATGTATTAGACTTATGGCTTACATCTGAATATCCCCATATACTGAATTGTGATACAAAAAGAGTTTGTACAACAAAAACCTTTTAGTCTTGCCCAGATGATGTCTTAGATCATTATTATGTGCACAATGAAGTTTAGACAATAAGACTTGATATTGCAGGGGAGAATTGTCTGTTGTTTCCTCTAGATGATTGATTCATCAACTGTTTCTCACTTTCATCTCTGAGCAATGTTGGAACTTTGTATTTCAGCAATTCTAATGTTACTGCCTCACTAGGATAAATTGTTGTTGTATTTCTCATTTGCAAGTCGCTTTGGATAAAAGTGTCTGCTAAATGAATAAATGCATATATAAATGATTGATGGCGCACAAGTTTCAATGCAAACGCTGGAATCAAACCCCACTGGCCCGAGTGAATGCATCACTGCCAAAAACCTGAACGCCATTGTGAATTTATATTTAATTCAATTATGTTTCTAAAAAGTATTTACATAAACGCAATCACATTCAACTTTTCCAGTTCAGTGTTGGGAAGTTACTAACAACGTAGAATTTTTCAGTAGTGTGATAGTAACTGTCGCAGTTTTCTTTTTTAGGAGTGTTTGACAATTGGAAAGTTCAAAAGAATAGTATTTATTCAAAAAAACAAAATCACTTTTGATCTATTTAATTTACCATCGCTAAATAAAAGTATTAGTATTCTATTTCAATGAATGAAAACTACTTTTTTGAAAAAGAAGTTATGCTTACTACATTTTTAAAATATCATTACTTTACTAATAATTTAACTATTTTAAATGTTTTAGCATCTTGAGAATTTGTTTTACAGCTAAACAACACTGTGGAGGGTTGGGTTAGGATAATATATAATTCAAATCCACTAACCTTCTAAAATATTCCACGGATTGGTAAACAACATAATATATGAGGTATACTGATATATAATTTATAATCAATTTAAGAGCAGAGTGTATGGCGAGCGGTAATTGTGTGTACAAGTAGCCATGCTGAACAAACCTGGGATACCAATTTCCTTCATAATAGATTTTCAATTATAATTGCAAAAATTGGTTTAATAAAATGCCATGGCTTCTAGTTCAAATAGAAATGCAGAACTGTTTTACTACACAGTAGTATATTTTGAGAATAACCACGTTTCTAAAAAGCACGTATGTACATTCACATTAGCGATCGTTCTATATAGTCACTTCAGGTGTTTAGCCCTTGGTGATTCTAATTCAATCAGTGAAAGCCCAATAAACAGGGTCATGGGACAAATTCTTTCCAGGACAATCTTTAGGGGAGGTTTTATCTGCTGCTGGAGGGTAATGGACCTCTTACGGCTCTGTGGTAGATTTATTGACTATCTGAGGACCCCGATGCCCCTGATCAGTCTCTGCACACTACATCTGTCTTCACTTATTATCACACATGCATATGGAGTTTTGCATTCACCCTGTGTCTGCCAAAGTCCATTACGGTGTTTGGTTCGTGAGACCGAGTTAGTGTTCGTTCTATTGTATTAATTCACATATACACACATGATCAATGACACACGTAAGGGATAAGGTGTACATAGAGCATGTGCACGCACTTAAATGTAGTGTATATTGTTATGTGTGTACAGTCAACAGAATAGCTGAAGTTCAGAAGGTGCGTTTGTATTACCGTTTCACATCAATCCCCTCTCTTTCCTTTCATCCTTTCCTCTTTCCATCTCCTCTTCCTACATCAAGAGTTCAAATGCTACAGAGACCTCTCAAACAAAAAGCTGCATACTGTATAACAGAAAAGTGCTGTTTTCAGCTATTCAAGTATATGACAATACACTGAAAGTAAAATCATAATTGTTGAATTGAGAGAACAAGTACACTGATGTTATGACAGTCTCTAATCGAAGACATGACTCCGATTTAGCAGCGGTTATTTAAATGTGCAAAGCTTTCTAACACATTAGGGTAAATTATGGCTGTTTTATCTGGGTGTGATAAACCAACCTGAATTTTCCCATAACTGGAAAAAAAAGAGGATTCATTTGGAGAGTGTTAAGATACTAATTACATTCATTCACATATACACACATGATCAATGACATACGTAAGGGATAAGGTGTACATAGAGCATGTGCACGCACTTAAATGTAGTGTATATTGTTATGTGTGTACAGTCAACAGAATAGCTGAAGTTCAGAAGGTGCGTTTGTATTACCGTTTCACATCGATCCCCTCTCTTTCCTTTCATCCTTTCCTTTTTCCATCTCCTCTTCCTACATCAAGAGTTCAAATGCTACAGAGACCTCTCAAACAAAAAGCTGCATACTGTATAACAGAAAAGTGCTGTTTTCAGCTATTCAAGTATATGACAATACACTGAAAGTAAAATCATAATTCTTGAATTGAGAGAACAAGTACACTGATGTTATGACAGTCTCTAATCGAAGACATGACTCCGATTTAGCAGCGGTTATTTAAATGTGCAAAGCTTTCTAACACATTAGGGTAAATTATGGCTGTTTTATCTGGGTGTGATAAACCAACCTGAATTTTCCCATAACTGGAAAAAAAGAGGATTCATTTGGAGAGTGTTAAGATACTAATTACATTTGTTACAATTAATAAACCGCTACAATTTTCTGGTTGGCAGGACATAATTTAGTATTCCTCCATGGCAGAGGCACTGCTGTGAATTTATGATTACGGTATGTGGAAGTTACTGTTGCTTAAATTAAGAATATGAGAACACATCTTCTGGACAGTATGAAAAATATGTAACAATTTTCATACCAGTGCGATGCATTGTATGATATAAAATTGCAAGACTTTTGTATTATCTGCAACAGCAGGGTCCAAAAACATGAGACCACTAGTCCATTTTTTTTTTTTTTAATTAAATGTAAATTTGAGTGATAAGTGACTAAAAAACTTTAAGAGCAAAAAGCTTCTTGTACTTCAGTTAAACCTTCTGTTAAAACACTTTACCAGAGGTCAGAAAGATCAGATATTTGCTTATTTGTTTAGTAACTTACAAATAGTTATCAATCTGAAATATTTCTTGATAATTTTACATTAAAATGTTCTTTTGTTTAAATTTTGGTCTATGCTGTAAAAAAAAAAAAAAGTTACCTTGAAGAGCAATTTCTACCTGATGTAACCCAAAGAAATTTGATTTGTTGGTATAAATTAATGTATTTGATTGATTTTGCAATATTAATTAATATATTTGTCTTAAATTAAACCAGTTAATTTACAGTAGATGTCACCACTTTTAGGTTACTTTTGTTTTCAGTGTAAAGGCCTGTTCACACCAAGGACAATAACTATAATGTTAAAGATAAAGTTTTAAAAATAATTCTAAATTTAAAAAAGTAGCAGAGTCCATGCCACAACTATAATGATAACAGCACAGAGGAGCAATATCATTGTAATCACTTTTTTTTCCAGCCAATGAATGATAAAAACATTTACAGCCAATCAGAATCCATATTGCTTTGAAGAGCTTGAGCATTTAAAACGGCAGATGACCAAACTGCAGCGTGTGCTTATAATTAACAGAATGTTATCATGCATTGGTGTGGATGCTGATATAATTATCATTATAGTTATAATTTTTGGTGTGAACAGTCCTTAACTCTTTAAATTTTATTTCCAGGTTTGAATCAGATTTTGAATCCCATATTTTCATTGTTGTATCAGTATTTTAGATCCAACTGTATATTATACAAAAAGGTTTGGAGCGTGTTACGTTTTTCAGTGGCCATGGTTTCGTGTTCAAATTAGATTAGTTTTGCAGTCCAAACTATTGTGACATAAATTGTGTGCATGCCTTTAAACTACAACAAGCCTGCTTTTCAATTAACAGCTAATTTTTCTCCTCCAGGAGGATGTATATCATCGCTATTTTTCAGGAAACGTCCAACATAGGCACAAATATTAATAAGGCTGAGATAAAACATTTAGATCACACATTTTTCCTAATGCGGTCACTCCTCCAAACACTTGAGGACCTGTGGTGTATATAATCATGATTTGAGCACTTGTGGTAATTGGTTGCCCATATGAGGTGACCATGGCAACGATGCTGGAATGTGTCCTCTGTGTGTTCAATGTTTCTAAAACTCATCCTCTCATTAGCAGTGAGAATGTTTTATAGGTGTGTGGGAGGTCTGTTTGCACAGGGACACACTTTCCCCTCAATTACCAAATGAGTTTGCACAGGCTCTGGCAAGAAACTCCTGAAAACTCTGCAAGGACCTGTGCCGGACATATTTAAGGATGAGGCATGGAGCTAATAGTATCAGAGCAATATGCAGATGTGTTTTTATGGAGCGGTGTTAATCTAATAAGAAGCCAGTGTAATTATCTTGAGTGCGAGTAGGTCTCTCTCTGTGTGTGTGTGTGTTTATGAATGGTGTTTTTTTGAAAGTGTGATGTATAAGCAATTACACCCACTAGAAGGCTGAAATGTGTTTATGGTGATACAACAGCTGGACAGTCAGGCTTTAAAGGGACACTTCACCCAAAAATGAAAATTCTACCATAATTTACTCATGCACCCTTTTGTTGTTCCAAACCTGTATGAGTTTCTTTCTTCTGTTGAGCACAAAAGAAGATATTCTGAAGAATGTTGGTAACCAAACAGTTCGACTTCCACAGTATAAAAAAAAAAAATACTATGGAAGTTAAAGGCTAATGTCAACTGTTTGGTTACCAACTTCAAAATATTTTCTTGTGTGTTCAATAAAAGAAAGAAACTCATACAGTTTTACATTTTTAGGCAAACTATCTCTTTAAGAGATCACCGATCCCCATGTGCGCAGATCTTCGCACTTGCACAGTATGAACCAGTTGAGCTGTGGAACGCGAGTCTGGTTTTGATGGAAAAATTGCTGTTTTTAATGATCTAGCATAGGTATATTAAATAAGGCATTGATGAGTCTTAATTATCCATATGTTATTGTGCCTAACTCTGAAATAAAAGCTGGTGATTGTGGCTGTTTGCTTTGACTCCTCGTGTGAATGTTTTCCCTCTGTTGCCATTGGAGAACATCTGCTTATATTAATTCACAGACAGTGCAACTTATTAATTTGCCATAATGCCGTAACACCTGCTGTAAAAGAAGCTTGCAGAATTTGAAAATTACACACGTGTGTAAATGTACATACAGTACATGTATATTAGTGCATGAGTTTGTTTGCTAGACCATCACACACGTACACACAGAGAGACATATACAACCCCTCTGCAACAAGGTATTGTTGAAATTGCTTTCACATTAATGCTCTTTCACGGCTGCATAATTGTTTCACTGATTAACCTGCCATGCTTGCATGTTTTAATTAAACAGATTTTCAGGATTTATGCCCTTTCATTTATTTATCTCCCATCTTACAAAATGGTCACCTGGGGCATATTTTTTGGTGGAATTAAATGTGGTTTAATTATTTTCACGGGATGAAATTGCTCATAAACATTCACACATGGAAGTTTGTGGAGCTCGACCTCATTAAAAGTTTCTTGCATGCTTCTTTTTTGTCGCTTTGTCTATGACACACATTTTGGCAGGCAGATCAAATGCAGTAAACAAGACAGATGCAATAACTGTAATGTAAGAATTGTTTCAAAGGTTGGCTGTCTTTATGTGAAGAAGAAGAAGAAGAATAAAATAAAATAAAAAAGGTCTCACTCTTGAATGAGTAGGTAGTTTGGTCAGACAGACTCTTACGGTTATTGAAGAAGTAAAACTCCAAACAAGCAATAAATGCATGAGTGAAATCAGACAACTGTAATGAGCACAGATGCATGATGGGTTATTAGTGATGGTTGCAAATCAAAGCATTCATAATAAAATAAAAAAGGTCTCACTCTTGAATGAGTAGGTAGTTTGGTCAGACAGACTCTTACGCTTATTGAAGAAGTAAAACTCCAAACAAGCAATAAATGCATGAGTGAAATCAGACAACTGTAATGAGCACAGATGCATGATGGGTTATTAGTGATGGTTGCAAATCAAAGCATTCATATTACTATTCCTCATACTACTACTACTATTTCCAGGCAAAACGTTAAGTAATTCATGCCACACATACCATGTGGCTTAATGAGGAAATATATGGTATGCAAATTTTGCATTTAAAAAAAAATAATAATAAAAGCTGTTATTTTGAACTTTCTATAACGTGATAGATGCTCTATTAAAAAGTACCACGTTTTCAATAATATTCAAGTAATTTAAAAAAAAAACTTTATTTTCTTACTGTTTTTACTGTATTTTTGGACAAATAAATGCAGCCTTAGTGAGCATAAGAGACTTCTTTCAACTTTTGAAAGGTAGTGTACCTATCTAGTCATATAATTAATATTTTCCTCTCATATAATAGAGCATATCAACTAAAATGATTTGTAGCAGCAGTGGTAGGAAATTCACAGTACATTTTTTCGCTTACGTTTGAATTTCTGTAATGGGGCTGCAGGCACACATTATGGTAAGAGTAAGGCAGGTGGTGGGGATTGCTGAGTAGGTGTACCCGAGTTCAATAGGACAGCCGGCCTTATGGTTATATCAGTGGATATGGTATGCAAATTTTGCATTTAAAAAAAAATAATAATAAAAGCTGTTATTTTGAACTTTCTATAACGTGATAGATTTTCTATTAAAAAGTACCACGTTTTCAATAATATTCAAGTAATTAAAAAAAACTTTATTTTCTTACTGTTTTTACTGTATTTTTGGACAAATAAATGCAGCCTTAGTGAGCATAAGAGACTTCTTTCAACTTTTGAAAGGTAGTGTACCTATCTAGTCATATAATTAATATTTTCCTCTCATATAATAGAGCATATCAACTAAAATGATTTGTAGCAGCAGTGGTAGGAAATTCACAGTACATTTTTTCGCTTACGTTTGAATTTCTGTAATGGGGCTGCAGGCACACATTATGGTAAGAGTAAGGCAGGTGGTGGGGATTGCTGAGTAGGTGTACCCGAGTTCAATAGGACAGCCGGCCTTATGGTTATATCAGTGCACCTGCTTCCTCTGCACACTCAGGCTCAGTAAAAGTCCACAGCTGGACGGCACATTTCTTCCTTTACTCTGAATAATGGATGAGAACACAGAATACTGGAGAACCAACCTAAATCATCAACAGGTCTTTCATGTTCTCAGACTTTCTATAAAATTGACAATATTGGGGTTTTGAGAGCTTTGCCATGTAAACAGATGTTAAATCAGCTTTAAATCAGGAAGAGTTTGGAGTGGCTATGTGAATGATTTCATCTGGGCCTTGTTATATGTAAAGAGTAGACCAGCAGCCGAATTTCTGCCATATTAGGCCTCTATTGGCTTTTCGAGAACCGCCACTTTTGGATAACTGCCTTTGATGGCTCAGAGGGTGATTCTGCACCTGTGGGATCTAAGTGAATGTGAGTGGTTCTCAACAAGAATCTTGTTCCATGGTCACACACATACAGAAAGAGCGTGAATGATAGAACTTAGATGCTTTGGAAGAAATGCACACTATTCTTTAGAATTTGGTTAGGAATTATGTGATGCAAGTTTGTTGTGCTGTAGTCTAGTGTCCATTGTGTTTATGAGTTTTGTTTTGTTTTAGTCATGAGAAATTGAAATGGCTACACCTCACAAGAAGTACTGTAGTATTGACATATGAATCGGAATGACAAGGAATTTACTGAATTGCAATCCTGGGAAATTAGTGTTCTACCAATTAACACCTATCTATATCATTCTATCCTATCATTCTCTCTGTCTGTAAGACCCATGAATCTAATTTTCAAATGAGGCTTTGTCAAGCCAACACTTTAACTCTCACCGTCGTGTCATTCCAAACCTGTAGGACTTTCTTTTTTCTGTGGAACACAAAAGAAGATATTCTGAAGAATGCTGATAATCACAGAAGAAAGGAAGTCATACAGTTTTGGGACAACATGAGGGTGAGTAAATAATGACTATCCCTTTAAACAAGGGACTTAATCAGGTTGTTTCAAAGAATGTGCCTGTTTGTCTACCACTTTGGATGAAAGTGGCAAATAAATAATCTACTTTAAACTCATTTTACACACAAGTTATTTTCCTACATATAACTGTCATATACAAAAAAGCCTCAGCGGAGCCTCCGAGATGCTTCATAAAGTACAATACATTAAAACCACAGAAGCTACAGGTGCGTTATTCTACGAAAATAATGAAGTGTGATGAACAAGCATAGCAGGTCACCAAAATACTAGCAGGTGCACAGCATGAGTCATAGGCTCTTTTATAAACATTGTTAAGAACGTTGAAAAATTCAGAGCAATTTTGAGAGCAATTATCTTGATATTCAAGAACAGCTATCCCAAATTTCCTGGAGATTTGTTGTGTTGTTTCATGTGGAACACTATGCCGATAATTTAGTTGACAAATTATTTTCGTCATAATTCTCGTCAACAACATTTTTTTCACTGACGACAACGAAACGATAACGAACATTTTTGAATGACAAAAACTATGATGAATATTTATTGACATTTTCATCAACAAATAAAAACGAGACGAAAATGTTAGGGAGGGACGATTTGGGAAGAGATTAATTCAGAACGAATCTGCTGCATGATTCGGAGGTTAGATGCGTACATGTGAACCGGCGGGACAAAAGCTAACATACACTTGCTGCATGTCTCAACATTTTTTAAAAATGTCAATATGTAGGAGTAAGAGAAGAGCAGAGATATGGATAAATCTGACGACGCAAGAGAGAACTAATTTCACTCCGGTTTTCGGAGCGCAGACACTGAAGCATACACACACAGGAAGCACGTCTCACAGCGCGCGAGTACTCTTTCAGGTCGCATGAACGGAGAATTACACACAAAATGATGTCGAATTGTCCGTTTTGACGAGTATTCACGTAAACACAGTTGATTACGTCTTAAGTGAACGTAAACAGTAGGGAGAACGTGTATTAGTACATTGCATCCCCTGAAAGTAGCCCTAAAGATTAATCTAAATTTATTTATAGAAATAAATATGTCTGCTTGAAAGAATGAAGAATATGGTAAACAAGTTGCTATAAAGAATGCATAATTAGCCTATATAACCATTGGTATTTCATTAAAAGGTATTTCATTAAAAGAAGACCATGATCTTGTTCTTTATGAGAAGTGGTTTTATTTCATTTTAACATGATGTGTGTCACCACAGTTAAATCGGTGTCTATCATGATAAAACATTAATATCAAACCTATATAATGAGTTTGGAAATTTTAGAGAAATGCTTAATAAATGCACTGTAACTAAACCCGTTAGATTTTAGCCGACTAAATTTATTGTAGATTTAGTCGACTAAAATCTAATGATATTTAGTCTACTAAAACTAGACTAAAACTAAAAACAATTCAGATGACTAAAATATGTCTAAAGCTAAATGGCATTTTAGTCAAAAGACTATGACTAAAACTAAATAAAAATTTGCTGTCAAAATTAACACTGGTACTCATATATACAGCTGGAATCTCCACCTGCCAAACAGAAGGAAAAAAAGACCTATAAAGACAGCATTAAAGTTGGCTAATCGTCACTGTGCAATTAAGCTGGTTTCAGATTCACCTAACACTGATCAAGCATTGGACGGACATAGATAGACAGACAGACAGACAGATAGATAGATAGATGTTTATCCCTCATAATCACAAAAGGCTGCGGTATCAGCATGCCCTCAAGCCAGTTCCTAAAACCACTACATAATCATTATTTGATCAATTAGATCTAAAGCCTTCAGGTGAACCTCAGGCCCTGCATAGCCGATTTCCGAACAAGTGTGCTCTGCAGATCACTCTTGTATGCAAGGGTTGTGGACATGAGATGTGTTCTCGTTGTCCCTATTACCTTATGCTAAATTCTAGATACTTGCAGCTAGCGCCTGCCTTCTTCCCCGAGCGGAAAGGGTAAATATAAAGACACCTAAAATTATGCAAGGCGCGCATGAAAATGTCAGGGCTAAATTCAGTATTTCTTCCATTGTCTCCCTGGCATTTCAATGTTTTATGCATTTTATAATTAGGTAGAGGCTCCAGAGGGAATGGAGCGCAATAAGACCGTGCATTGCTATAGCTGTCTGGGGTGTCACTACTCAGACCCTGGGTTTATTTGAAAGGCAAATTTCAAATGTGAAGCCAGTCAAGGTATTTGAGAATAAAAGGTTGACCATATCTGCGTCCATCTGCTGTTGCTACTTAAATGTGGCAAACAGCAAGCAATTGGTGTGTGTAATGCGACTAGCTGAAAGTTGGTCAGTGTCAACTGTGGCAACGACAGCATGTGACTGATGGATAGATAGATAGATGACCTCAACTCCAATTTAGTAAACAGACTTTATCGAACAAACCAAATTTGACATACAATGGCTGAAATCACAATTTGTGCAAAGAGCCTATTTATCAATCACAAAACATGTTATGGAAGTCGCGGTCAAAAATGAGCAAAGCGTTCTATGAATGACAAAGGCCTGAACAAATTTTACATGAAGCTGTTATTCTAAATTTGACAAATAGCATGGCGTTTACCTTTCTCAGGAAGCCGTTAAAACTAGATCTGAGTAAAAATGCATGGCATGATGAATGTGTTCTGTGTACAAATGCCGTTCATCATGTACTGCTCTTATTTGCGTGTACTGTTAATTTCATTTATTATGTTTTGTCTCTTATATTTGCCTACTTGGTTTAGCATTTGCCATTTTTAACACCTATTTACAGTCAAATGTGGGCGTATTATTAGTTCAATTTTATTCTGTTGCGCTTCTAATACATTGTACATTTAAATGTTTAGCAATGTTTAATGTAATCAATTATGAAAAATAATAGCAAAATAAAAGTAAATTCAGAAATAAGGGAATCTCCTGGCATTTGAATAATCAAGGTGTTCATAGCATAACCAATTTATAATTTTTTTTTATTGACTGTCAACCCTAATATTTAGTAGTAATATTAGTACTACTACTACTAATAATAATACTTGTATTTTACCTTACAGAAACAGCAAGAGTTGGACACATTATTACAGGACTAAGAAGATGAAATTTAAAAAAAGACAATGGGATAAATCGTTAGAAAGAACAAAGAAATAAAAATGATGAAAGATATAAAACAGACAAAAAAGAGATGCAATAGCACTGAATTACATATATCAAGATGAGGCCATGAGATGATTGCAGAGTATAAAACAAAGGAGATGAGAGGGGGAAAAAAGTGAAGAGTAGATGAAATATTTTGCTGGAGGAATGGGGATAATTACATTTTGAATATTAAAACTACACGACTGAGTGAGGATATACGATGTTCTTTTAGGAAGCAATAGGGGGAAAAACATGGGGAATCATCTCTGGGTTACCTGATGAAGAAGGTTATGCTGGGTAAATGGAACTTATTACTGTACATACCATGAGGTCCTAGATATGTTTTATATGGTTATTGCCTGTTTCGATACCTGTTTTATGTTCCAGTCAGATTTATTATTATCACAAAACAATCACTAGAAGGTTGATCAGAAGTCTGACACAAAGCATTAAAGACTGATTTGAGCTAACAAAAAAAAAAGACCACTACACTGTAAAAAAAAAAAAAGGATTTTCTTGAAACAATGATTATTGGATTATTATAGTATTTTCTTTTGAAATTATTATAGTGTTTTACAAGAAAATACAAGTTCAGCCTGCCTACTTCAAAATTTCATGTTACATTTAATGTGTTACTTGCAAATTCTTTGTAATTATTTGCGAAATTTACTAGGAAATTTACTAGCAACGAGTGAAAATTCTTCGATACATTTTTTTAACTTCTTTTTAAAGAAGACAAAATGTAAACAATATTACAGTAATACTATCCCAAGGTTATTATAGTTATGTAAAACTAAATTAAATTAAAACTTTACTAATTAAAACTTTACTTGACATAAAATGAACATTAACTGATGTATAATGATGTTATTGATATATATATATATATATAAAACAGACAATATAAAAATAAAACTGATTTAACATATTAATAAAAACCAGTGATACTAAAATAACACTGTACTGAAATCTTCTTTAGGAAACATATGACCGCTGAAAGCCATGATTGACTAATCAGAACTGAGTATGCCAGACAGCTGTGTTTGCAATACTTCACTGTGGTCTCTTTTTAAAAGAATACTTTTGCTTTAGGATCCTAAATTAAACATAAAAAAGAAAATTGTTATGTTAATGCTCATTATCAAAGCCTTACCTTCATCTTCTCTTCCTGTGTGTTCAGGTTAAAAGGATTGGCAGAAGAATGCTGGTGCCAGGTGCCCAGGGGCAGGATGGCATTGTGTTGGCAGAGAGCTGCGGTTGTTAGATGGTTCCTCTTGATGCTCCTGTGGCACTGGGCACCTCTGGGCCCACTGAGCTGGTTTCTGGCTCTGGCTGAGCGTCTGGACCAGAAGACCTCACCGTTCTCTTCGATCTCCGGCCGGAGCAGCGGCCAGCTGGACTGGCTCCTGTCTGATAAAGGGCCCTTCCATCGTTGTCCAGAATACACCGAGTTCAAAGAACGCTTCCAACAAGGCTTCTCCACACGCTACAAAATCTACAGGTTTGTGCTGTGATGATTATATTATTAGTTGAAAATACAGGATATTCAAAATTGACTTGTAAGCAAAATCGGGTCCCATGAAATATTCAGAGAAAACTGTGTGAAAATTTATATAAAATTAACTCAAAATTCTGAAGCCATTTTTTTATTCAGCTTCACTACTGGCGTACTTACTGTTTCTTGGCATTCTAGGGCAATAGTGATGAACATCGGCAGAACAGTTCTGTAGTCTTTTACACTACCGTTCAAAAGTTTTGGTTTGGCAATTTAATATTTAATAAAACATGCAGTAAAAAGTAATATTATGAAATATTATTACGATTTAAAATAACTTTTTTCTTTTTTGTGTGTAAATTGCAGCAGTGCATAAATCATAAACTAGTTAAATGATTCTAAATGAACAAATAAATATTACTCAGAATCCAGTCAATTTCTGACACGGATTCCCATTTTCCATGCATTGTTTTCCATTACTTCTCTGCATGTGGAGAGAGAAAATCATGTAAAACAGTAAAATTGCTCATAGTAATGTTAACTTACAGAATCAGGAAAAAATATTTTTACTCTTAGTGATAGGTGAAAGCTTTATAAAACTAGAAAAACTTTGTGAATGAAAGGTATGTGGATTTTGCAGCAACCAGCGGAGCTTTGACAACAAAAGTGTGGGTGCAGATTTCATGCAGAAAAACTGACCTTTCGTCAGTCATGACAGATCAAATAAACCACAGTGAGAAGTCCTGACAACAACATAACAGGAGAAAATGAAAAAATATTAACGTCTCAGTTATGATGAGGCATGGGTCTGTTTAATCTGATGCAGCCCATGGCGTTGATATATTTGGTGAGTGGACAGTTGCAATCACATGACAGAAAAGGGCCATCACGCATACAGCGACGACTTCAGCTTCTCTAACGCTGCATGCTGTTACTAAAACAACCAAGACAACAGAATGGCGCAATGTTTACATAGTTTACACTACCCATTTACATTTATACTGACCCATAAATGATGATGCCAATGCAAGGGATCTCCTTCCTAATATATAAAGACAATAACATATTTATTTTTATGAATACTGTGGAAAAATAAAAAATAACGTGTAAAATATTATCTGGAAGAAAAACACACTACTGTTATTTTATTCAACGAGGATGCATTAAATTGCTCAAAAGTGACAGTAAAGGCATTTTTAATGTTACAAAAAAAGGAAGTCGTGGCCTAATGGTTAGAGAGTCGGACTCGTAACCCAAAGGTTGTGGGTTCGAGTCTCGTACTGGCAGGGATTGTAGGGGGGGGGGGTGAATGTACAGCGCTCTCTCCCACCTTCAATACCACGACTGAGGTGCCCTTGAGCAAGGCACCGAACCCCCAACTGCTCCCCGGGTGCCGCAGCATAACATGGCTGCTCACTGCTCTGGGTGTGTGTGTGTTCACTGCTGTGTGTGTGCACTTTGGATGGGATAAATGCAGAGCACTAATTCCTAGTATGGGTCACCATACTTGGCCACATGTCACTTCACCTTTTTCACCTTTATATTCATCCAAGAATCATGAACAAATGGTTTCCACAAAAATAGCAGCACAACTGTGTGGAGCAATGATAATAATAATAAATGTTTCTTGAGCACCGAATCAGCATATTAGAATGATTTCTGAAGGATCATGTGACATTGAAGACTGGAGTAATCTATTTATTTATTTAGTTCACTATTTTTTACAGTTTGAAAACCCCTGCACCACACTGCACTAACTAGTGCTGTCTTATTTTCTATATATTTGCGCAGGTCAAACCTGTGACCTTGGCACTGATATCGCCATGCACAGCAACACTCATCATTATTCTGAAAAGTGCAACACATCTGTAGCAACACGGTCGTGATTATTCAGCTGTTGACCTGTATTAATTACAGTACATGCACCCGGCATCACATCATTCATTCAGCACAGTGCATTTTAAATATCGATCGCTACACATTCATTCCAATCCATGTCAAAGACACCCGCACAACGGGAAGGAAATGTGTGTTTGGTGCATTTCTGTGGCTGACCTCAGATCCGCCAGGGGAGTTTGGCCTTTTTGCCTGCTTCTTTTGTCCCCCGCTGGTGCATTGCTGACTCTGTCCAACTCTCTCCGCTCGCTGAATTCAGAACCCAGCATGCCTACAGCATCTGGGCAGAGAAAGGCCCACGGAACTGTGATGGACTCAGTGAGGGGGAGACAAGCCTCTGCCAGCGCGGTTTGAAAGGCTGTCCTGCAAGCCAAAGAGTTTGTGTGGGTGTTTGGATGTAGGCGACTCTTCTGTATGTGCCTCACAGTTCAGAGACATTGTGTAAACAGCATCACTGACCTCACACTGCAAAGACGGGACTTCAGCTGGTCACTGCATTCGCCCTTTGATATGATAACAGATCAGGATTTCCAGAAAGAGAAACTGGGTTGCACATCACAAGAGGAGAACACCAGCAGGCACTGTACCTTTTACTGCTTCCCTGGGCACAGCTCCCCTCTGGGGGTTAACATTGCACCAAAGGATCCCCGGCAGAATGAATTCTATGGTCTTTAGTCATACTGCCAGCGCCGATGGGGATTTTTCTGTTGTGAATAGAGAGATATGTGCGCTTGCACTAGTTTTCTTTGTTCCGAGGCTTTAGCAGCAGTTGACATTTACATTCAGACGTTTTTTTTTTTTTTCAATATGGAAGCATCTGTGAGCTCAATAAAATTAAATACACAGTCAAAACAGAGATTTCTGTTTAAAAGAGATAACTTACACAGATTGCATTGTACACCATGACAGAAAAGTAAAGGTTTTCAGTTACAGATGTCATCGTAAAAATGCTTTATTACTCTTTAAGCATGATTAATTGATGGTAATACTTGAAAATTATGTTTGTTAACATTTGTTCATTGATTCTGTATCATAAACTAACAATGAAAAATACAGAATTTATTAGTCTAGGTTCATTTTGATTTCTACATATACTAATTAATTTTGTATAAATTTAAATAAGTTGTATAAATTAGCATGAGTTCATGGGTTATAAATGAACATGAATGACTAATAAGGAATATTATTTTTGGAAATTAACATTAATTTAGATTAATGAATGATGTAAAGTTCATATTGCACTACCTAATGTTAACAAATTGAACCTATATTGTTCAATGTTACCTCATTTATTCTACAAGTGTAATTGTCCAGTATGTGGATTACTGAATATTTGGCTGTTCATGTGACATTATTTTTTATAAATTATTCATATACTTTTTTTTATTAATTATTTGTATTATTTTATTTATTATCATTTTTATTTATTATTTATTTATCATTTTTCAGTACTTTTTTATTTATCTGTAAAACCTTTTTTAACAAGGAAAAAATATTAAATGAACCTTCAAAAGATACGGAGTAAGGAATACTGCAACAAGAAATATTTATAATTATGGAAGAACCATGACGCACTACCCTACCCATGTGGAGCCTTGGGATGATGTAGTAGCTCCCATTCGTGCTATTATCTGTAGACCATCACACCCTTGGTGCTCCACAAGGTGACAGCAGAGACGACCAGCAGGGAGCCGCTCCATAGAGATTTAGTTAACCTGGTAGCAGCTGGTTTCCAATGGCAACGAGTATCTGCAAAAGAAATCAAACACAAAGACGTGTGTAAGCTATAAGCAATAGAGAGAGAATGTAATTTAACGTTTTCATGGGAAACACAAGAGATGAATTATGTCATGCAAGTGACGCTGGTCCACAATTTAGAATTAATAAGCCAAATGGTTGGAAAACTCAGAGATGCTTGCGTGGAATTTTGATGGGAGGGGGTCGCTTTTGTGTTCCGTTGACTTGATGCAATTTACCACTTCAATCACTGACCAAAGGACATTTCAGAATAATTTGATAAGCATTGCCTGATCTTCCATAGATTGAGTCAAATTTCACTCTTTATGTTGATGTTTGCCAGGGCAAAGTTTTTGCTGAGCAGTTTAATTTAGTTTTTGCATTGTGTAGTTTTGGTTTTTGCTGAAAGCATGATTTTGTCATTTCTTATTTGCTTAACTATGGCAAATAATCCTTCTTTAAAAATCTATATTTAAAGCTGCTTTCACAATACAATGCAGCCCCTGGTGGAATGGTTCCCTAAGCTTATTTTCTAGATGATGCCCTCAAAAAATAAAAATAAAAAAACAGCATGTGCCAATGTTTTAGTTCACTAACCAGGAGCCTTTCAAGTTTTGCATGAAACAGAGGGTTTAAAGAGAAAAATAAAAAAGAGCAAAGACAGAATGGGACATTCAGACAGATTGTGACATTTTAAGCTTTTGGCTGAATAGGTGAACAAACTGTTCAGAGTGATTCAATCACCATCTGCTGAAAACGTGGCATCTTTTCGTTTCAGGTTTATTTTCAGAACACAAAAATAAATGAGACAGGCTTTGAAACATACTTGTGTAAATCCTGTTTCTGGTTTGTTTTATGTCAATGATTCATCATCTAGTATAAATGCATACCTATTGTACTTTAAGAAAATTGTCTAAAATAAACTGTATATTAATTGCCATAAAGTCTGTGAGCTATAATTATAATTATCCTCAAATTGGTTCCACATTCCACAGAACACTGAAAAAAGTGAAAACGTCCTGTTGTTACCTCAAGCACCTATTTTTACCTTTCACTTGTGTGTGTAATCTAGTGTAGCCAGATTGATTTAGTCATTTTAAATAATAGTTCTGATTTTAATAAAACTGGTTAATTTAGATGATACCACAAGAAACATATTTTAGATTACCTGACAAAACATTTTTAACAGTGAAGGGGGAAAAAAACACAACAGCAGAAAAATATATAAATCTGCAATGCAATTTAGGAGAAAGTGAACAAGAGTGAAACACTGAACATTTCTGTAAAGGGTTCAGTAAATGTCTCGGTGTCTGCAGTTGAGAAGGGAGGTAATATATCATACTTACAGTACTTTAGTTGACAAGAAGTTCCTATTTTATTTTATAGATACAAAAGTCCAGATGCACAGGGAACACATATTTCTCAGAAGCTCTGAGAGCCTGATAGTCTGTCACTCCAATCACATTCATGTCACTTCTGATCTGATTTCATACTGAGGTAAAGTGTGAAGGTCATTTCAGTGAACATGATGTCCATGGAATTGAATGTCCAGCCACTGCAGGCAAAGAAGTACACACATCTTAAAGGGATACAGTATTACAAATCATTTAAATGTTCTGTGAGGAACCCAAAAATGGTTCTTCTGTGGCACTGCTGCAAAAACACTCTTTTGGAACCTTTTCAGAGTGTAATTAACCTAGAAATACAAATTCTGTCATTGACTCACCAATGTTCTAAACCCACATGACTTTCTTTGTTCCATGGAGTAAAAGATGAATCTTTAATAGTTTAATATCCAGGCAACTCTTTACATATAATGAAAGTGAATGAGGACTAGGGCTATACATCTCCAATATTTCAAAGACACCATAAAACTATAATAAAAGTGATCCATACTACTCTACAGTATATTCCAGTCTTCTGCAGTCATTAGATAGCTTTGTGTGAGAAACAGGCAATTTAAGTTGTTATTCACTGAAAATCTTGACATTCAATATCACTGGCTTGTTCATAAGAAAAAGGCTGATTCATTAACTAATCAGTTATTTAAAAACTTAAATCAATCATCTGATCCCACTGAAGAATTATCAGTGAATAACAACTAGAAAAACTAAAAAAATCTAATTAGAGCATTTAGCACGGTGGCTCCTAGTGAGTAATCAAGATTCAAGCAAATTTCAATGTAAATCAGAGCATCTGCTACTTGACTTTGGAAAAATAAATAAAATAAGCCATCGGTGCAGAACACAATACTTCATCCCATTAAGATCATTGTTTAATTTACAACAAAAAGGCAAAACTTTAAAACATCACACTAATGGCTACTTGACAAGTAATATGTATTTTGTTCTAGAAAATAATTTAAAGTTCTCCTGGAAGAAATGTTTAACTGTTTCAAATTAGCGAGGAAGTGTTGTGAGGCACCTATTATTGTGCTGAGCACAAACATGGCTGCAGAATGCACCACCAGCACAGGTTCACAGGGGAAAAGAAAGAGACTCTAATTGCTATTCAAATTTCCCCTCCTTCATTCAACAAACTCTGCATAGCACTAACCACCATCCACGAGGAATTCTAAAGTAGTAGCAATGACTTTGCTATTCAGTCCACCATTGAGCAGAGGACAGAACATTCATTATATGCATCGGATAAAGGTGTGTGTCTGTTTTAATGAGTGAAAGGTTTGAGAGGTGAAGACCTATTTTCATAGAGCACACCTGCCGTCCTCCGCTTGATTGGCAGGCTAATACAAACGGGCCAGAAGACCCAGTTTCAATCCAGCAGAGCGAGGTGTTGCAGATCAGCAGTTCTCTCTTTCGTGTGTATGTGTGCTGTTGCTGTACAGATGCAGCCTGCAAGTTAAAACTCAATGCAGAAACCAGCTGAAAAGACTAAAGTTACCGCTTACAATTGCCTGGCAGGTATGACAGAAACAACGAATACAAGAAGTTAAGTTGATACCCAGGTGCGGTGGCCCCCTGGTTAAGGAGTTTTAAAAAGTCGAGTGTTTTGGGTGATAGGTTCCCACTCCCCAGCATAGTTCCAGGTGCTATCAGCTGGTGCTAAAGCCCTTTAATTAAGATCATCTATCATCATTAGCTTATGGTCGGACAGCCACTGCTTTCGTTAATTAACTCTTAGAAATTCTCACGAACCGTATTAAGCCCAAAAGGTGATTCCATTGGGTAGCATATTTACAGAAGCACAAGCTTTGTTCTATGAACATAACCTCAGGAAAACATTGGGATTGTTATTGGTTTTATGCAATGCATATTCGGAAGATACAGAGAGTGTTTTGAAAGATGAATGTCCAGGAATGATGTCAGAGTTACAAACGCTGTCAAAAGTTGCATCATGTAAGCTCTGTTGTGTTTATGGACCCAAATCGCATTCACCCCGCATTACGATGAGATGCATCAATATTCAGCACCATGCGAAATTTATGCATGCTTAGCCTTATTTTTTGCTATCAGCATTTTCTTTTGCTCTTGCACCTTACGCACTTGTTTTATCCAGCTGTATTTATTCAGTGCAACTTATAACATCCAAGTGAAAGATATAACACCAACATGTCAGAAAAAAAAAAAAAACAATCGCTGAGTTAGAAAAAAGATCACCCCTCTCCTAAAATGACTTGTAAAAACTCAATCAGGTGTAGCTAATCACCTTCTCAATGGCACACAAAGCCATTTGACTTTCAACTGAGATCAGCTGTGGTCGTTTTGATTAGCTCAGCATGAAAAGAGCTTTCCTGGAGCATTTCAGTCCTTAGTAGTGCAACTGAAGCAAACAATCAACTATGGGTGGCAAGACACCGTCAATAGATCTCTGGAATAAAGCTGTAGACTGGCACAATTCAGAAGATGGATACAGAAAAAAAAATCAAAGGCTTTATCAATGTCTAGAAGCACAGTGAAGTCTATTATTAAGAAGTGGAAGGTATTTGGTCCAACACAGACCCTCCCTGGATCAGGACGTTGCTTCAAACTGTATGAAAGAGCGAGGAGGAAACTGGTTAGAGAGGCGACCAAGAGGCCTACAGCAACTCTGAAGCAGTTGCAGGAATTTTTGACAAAGAGTGGTCATCTTTCCTACAGTAAAGCATGGAGGTGGTGATATCCTGTTATGTGGTGTTTCTCTGCAGCAGGGCCTGGAGCACTGGAAAAATGGATGGGGCAAAATATCATCAAATTCTTGGAAAATCTGCTGCCCTCTGCCAAAAAACTGTGGAATGACTTGAAGACTGCAGTCCACAAACGGTCACCATAAAATTGAACTGAACTTGAAAAGTTATGCAAAGAAGAGTGGACAAATATTGCAAACTCTAGATGTGCAAAGTTAGTAGAGACATATCCCAACAGACTAAAGGCTGTAATTAAAGCAAAAGGTGGTTCAACAAAATACTGACAAGGGTGTGATACTTTTTCCAACTCAGTGATTCTGTTTTTTTTTTTCTGATATGTTGGTTATATCTTTCACTTGGATGTTATAAGTTGCACTGAATAAATACAGCTGGATAAAACAAAAACTGTCCATCTTCATTTCAGGCTGCAAAGCAACAAAATGTGAACTCACTGTAATGGGTTCTAAAATCCACTATTGCATTAAAGCATTGAACTGTGTTTGTTTTGTCTTGCAGGGAGTTTAGTCACTGGAAAGTGAACAGCTTGGTGACAGAGAAGAGAGACTTCTTCAAAGCCCCGCTGCCTTTGGCGCCCGAGTTTTTACGCAACCTCAGGCTTCTGGGGAGAAGGCCGAGCCTTCAGCAGATTCATGAAAATCTGATCAAGAAATATGGCACTCATTTCTTGGTATCAGCCACATTGGGAGGTAAGCCAGTAATTAATTATATCAATGCTAAAGGTGAAGAGATTTTGATAACATATTCTGTAAAATTTTTATATGGGTAGTTTTAATCAACATCACTAATACAGGTTAAAATATATATGAATGTAAGAGAAAGTGTTATTTTATATCTGGTCATTTCTTTGAAGTCTTTTACATTTTTAATCATCTTTTTTGCCTTTATTGGTTCATTTAAAATGGTCCTGATGTGACTTTTTTTCTAGGCACAATTATTCCATGTACTTTCTTAATTATTATGAGCTTGTAAAAGCTGCAGGCATAATAAAAGGATGATAATTTTGTTTAAAGTATCTCATCAACTGCCCATATACAATGCATTTCATTGTCTTATAAGACATGTTGTATTTCATTATATTTTCATAAAAAAATTGTGAGCACAGTAATGTAATGCATTAATGTATTAATGCCTATGTAAAAGTTGCACCTTTAATCTTAAAACACAGTATATTGCATATAGTGTCTTAAATCATGTTTTAATGTATTATACTCTTTAAATGTATAATCATGACTATTTATGTATAATTATCAGCAATTTATAAGAACATACTGAGATATACTAAAATTCATGATAATATATTAAGAATTCTGTGCATTATAGGCTTCAGAGAAAGTTTCCAGAATTAAAAAAATAAATAAATGAAATAAAATAAAATAAAAAGGCATAGATTTACTATCCATACACTGAGTCTGACATCCTTTGCCATTTTCAGACAGTATTTTTCTCTTCTCCCTCTCTGGCACCCACATAATAGGGCAGCACGTCCCAGTGGTGGATTCAAACCTTTCAATGTGTCTCTAGCAAAATGTTGCATGTTACCAACACTAATTATGATGTCATTTATTGGTGGATGTATGAAGTGAAACTGCAGAACTTCAGAGACAGGGAGACGAATGAAGTGGTAAAGCTACAATGAACGCTGGTAATTAACAACTCAAAGCAAAGGAAATGGGGGAACCGTGCTACTGCATGCATACTAATCAGACTGAAACGAACAACACCATTCAAGCTCCACACGTACAGAAGATGCTCCTCAACCAAGACAAGAATATTTATCTGAATTTCAGGCTTAGACTCGGATCAAAAATAGCATTTACTATAAAAAAAAAAAAATTGATCTTCAGAAGAAATCTATGGTTATAACCACCTCCATTTGGGATAAACTCCCTGTCGTGTGTGCCCTTTTCCTTCCTTCAAAATCGTTATTGCTTCTCCACCTTAACTTCTGTGATTCATATTTAACAAATCCTTGAAAAAGTCATCTCACAGTTCATGGTAAACAACTGTACAAAAGGTATATATTACTACACTTTGACAGTACAACCAGAACTCACTGTCATTTTGCTAAACATTGTCTTTGGAAAGTGAAGACTTCATATTTTATCTCATGGTTTTGTTTTTGCTTCTTTCCTAAGGAGAGGAGTCACTCACGATCTTCTTGGACAAACAGAAGCTGAGCAAAAAGTCAGAGGGCAATGGAAATAGCTCCGTGGTCTCCCTGGAAATCTTGCACCAGTTGGCGGCGTCGTACTTCACAGATAGAGAGAGCACCCTGCGAAGACTCCACCACCTGCAGATTGCTACATCTGCCATCAAGGTAACAGATGACACAGCTTCTTCCTGTTTGATCCAACCTAGACTCATTGGAAAAAAATGTGTTTGTGGCCACATTTCTGCTAAATGATATGTGATGTTTCTTCTTGCTAAACTGTTCAGTTGGTGGCACTGAAAGCGCGTTCAGTGTTCTCCAAATTAAATGAATGTGAATCTGGCAACATTTTATTATTTTTGTTGTTGTACGTATCACGGCAGTTTGGAAATAAAACGTCAAGTAAAAGGGGCTAGCAGGTTAATGCTCTATCGCCCTTGAAAATAACATACCACCTACGCTAAATCTAATTGATAATGTTAACAAAAGCAAATGTGAGCTAAAACTGATTTATCATGCCATTTTAGCTTGCTTCAAGTATTTGAGCTGTTTTATGGAGTGTTGCGACTCGTGTTTCACTAGACTTGTACCCAAGCGCTCCACATCACAAGTGCAGTGCTGTACCAGGTGAGCTACAGAGCAAGTTTACTACATCAGAAAAGCTATACATATGGAGCTGGTTATGTGCTGCAAATTATTATTATTTTTTTTTTTTTGCACAAAATGTAGGTAAAGGCACGTTTTTTTTTTCCAATCAACCTGTTGGTTTGATCTAGCTATTAATTCAAAGGGATCATTAATAAACTATGCATGCTGATTACTGTTTCTCAATGTGATTTGTACGTACATGATGTTTGTTGCCATGGTAAATCTTCAGCAATTAAGGTCGCGATGCCATTTCCATGATGTGTCAAGTTGCTCTCGGTCTTACTCGCAGCTGCTGAGTGGGTGTAGAAATGCTGGTGACTGCAACATCATGATTCCTTCAGAGGGAGCTCTGCATAAAATTATGCTGCTGAACTGAAACAAATATCATTGACTTTCAATCAAGATATGCACCTGCTTGCATACAATTACAGTTTTATATAAGAACTATTTCTGTTGGGGTAGGAGTTTTTTCTTTAACTCTCTCAAAGCATATTTCTCACTTGCTAAAAGATGATGATACATTTTGTATTTATGTACCACCTTTTTATACTTTTTTTAAGACTGCTTCACATGGTAAGCTAATTACATCAATCAATCAATCAATCCAAAGCACACTCACCGACGTCGCAAAAGCTGATCATGAAATATTTCTGATGCATTATACTGTGATTGTATTTTGTTAGTCGCACCAATGCTGGCTAGTTAATAAGACTGCTTCACATGGTAAGCTAATTACATCAATCAATCAATCCAAAGCACACTCACCGACGTCGCAAAAGCTGATCATGAAATATTTCTGATGCATTATACTGTGATTGTATTTTGTTAGTCGCACCAATGCTGGCTAGTTAAAATGAAGTAGGGCTGAACGATTAATTGCATTTGCGATAATATCACGATATGAAAATTTTCGATTTTTCAATCGCAGAGGCTGCGATTACACTGTCACGTGACACGCGAGAGTAAAGAAGTGTGTTCGACTTGAAGATCGATCGGTGTATGACATCAAAGTACGGCGAGAGAAAGCATAAGCAGACATCCGCGCTCTCTTATAGCTCTCGCAAATTAAAAAAACATTATTTTTTTATAATGTTTAGTGAAATTATTTGGTAGTCTGAGGGGGGCGCAACCTTTGGGAAAGGGGAATGAAGTATGCCATTTTTAAGCTCTGTCAAACACTGTCAAAGCCAAACTTTCTACACACTGCACTCATTCCTGTGACAAAGTTTCAGCCTCAAAAAAGTGTGTGAAATGAAAGCAATTGGACATAGGAACTGGAAAGGTGGCTCTGTTGGAAGATAATGACTGTTCTTTGGGCTGCGATGTGCTTTTCATTAGCTTGAGCTTTTCCTACACAACACCGGTGGAGAAGTTCAATTTAAAACGTACAATTTCATTTCAATATGACCCTGGACATAGAGAGTCATCTGCATTTATATGCAGCAAATACACACTTGATGTGAAGCTCTTCGGGTCGGGATTACAAAATACATGTTATTCAAATTAGCATAGATGTACCATTTTGTAAACCCGTTATAAAATATCCTGCTTGTGCATGAGAAAAGTGTCCATGGCAACAATAAAGGGCAGTTTGTGACAGACAGACCTCATCAAATCATATGAAATGAAATTGTTTTGGTGTACACCTCTGAAGTGCTTTCAGAGAGCCCTCTAGCATCACTTTAGGGAGCAGTCTGTCCTGCCAGGTGTGTTTGTCAGGGGAGAGCTAATGAGACGTTGCGGGGCTATAGGGCCCACCTTTGACTGCTTTCTTCCTGCACCCTGTGTGCAAATCAGCCTGATGAATTGGGAACCACAGCAGAAGTGGGTTATAGCGGGCTCATCAATACTGCCATAAAGGATGATCAATTACACCCTCCGCTCAGAAACAAAGAGCTGAAGCACACCAGGAAGAAGCTTCTGTGGGACATCACTTTGCCTTCATGTAATTAGATACCACTTAAGACCAAAAATAGCCTGAGATCCCAAGGCAGGTTTAGCGGTGATCAGGATTTGCAAGAACAAACAGTCTTGAGATTAGCTGGTCTTCACGGATCAACAAGATTCTGTTGGCTTAATGGTATCATTTACACTGCTTTGGAGATTCAATATATCACCATTTCATAAAGTTTACCGTTCAGCTCAGATCTACAACTTGACATGAAGGACTCTCGCCCCTCTCTGTAATATAACCATTTGTCATAATGACATACTATTAACAGTCACCTCTGTATAGGACACGGATCTCAGTTACCGCCAAAGCAATGGCCAAGTACATGAGAAGCATATAATTGTAAAGACCATGTTAAAAGACTGGGTACATGTCATTAAAGGTGACACTTCCCTGAACATGTAAGGACGTCTCGCTTATCCAAAGGGTATCGAGTTAAAATCAAAGACATTATGACATTACACAGAATCAATGCAAAAAGCCCAGAAATTAGTCACACTTGGTTCTGTCAATCTATCTAGCATGTGTGTTCTTCCACCAATGCTAAAGGAACTAAAATACTCTGACAGTGTTTCCTGGGCTACTATTCAGCAATACCACAACAGTGAACACCAAATCTACAGCACTTAATAAACGTCGAGACCAATGTAAACCAAACAATAAAAAAAAAACAAATGACTGTTATGCACCGGCATAGCATAACCAATCCGATTCCAGAACAAATGTCTCTTATAAGCGGATTCTTTTAGTGGATCAAAAACCTACAACGTGACCAGTTTACTGTATGATTACTAAACAAATTACTTTAAGCTGATTATTTTTAGTGAAAAAATAAATAAATAAATAGTGTTATCAGTCTACTATGATTTCTATACAATCGACTATTATGAGCATTTGTTTTTATAATGAATTAACATGCAATGTGACCACTATTACCAAACAAATACTTACTCTTGTGAGCAAGTTCTCGTTAGTTAATCAAAAACACACCGTGAGTGGTTTACTATGATTGCCAAACAAATAATTATCATGAGCGCTTTCTTTATAGTGAATCAAAAACATGTAATGTGATCATTTTACCAGCATTCCTAGACCAATGACTCTTATGAGCTTACTATGCGTTTACTACAATTACCAAACAAATGACTCCTATGAGGTTTTTTTTTTTTACTATTACTATTATTATTATTAGGCTACTATTAACAAACAATTGACTCTTACTGTATAGGCCAGTTCTTTTTAATGAATCAAAAACAGACAGTGTGACCAGTTTACTACAGTTACTAAACAATTGACTCCAGTACTTATGATAGTTCTTTTTAATGAAAATCAAAAACATAGTTAATGCCAATTGTTGGATTGATTTTACAAGATTACATTGGAGTGCCATATAAATGCTGTGGTACCCAAATATAGTGATAATTCAGAACAATCATATACAGTATATAATGGTGATATAACTAACATGGTATTGACCTCTACTGTACTTTTTTTGTAAGAGTGAATCCTATGTAATTTTTCTGTCTGAGCGCAGAATGTAAATGAGCACCAGTATTTAAGGGTGGGAGCTCAGAACACTGCACCATTTATGTCAAGAGCCGCCTCTAGATAGCTGGCACTGGTCAAGCGACCTGACTGTGCCGTATAATCAACATCAGCTGTCAAAATCAATGAAGCTCAGAATCTGCACTTAAAATCCTGGCACATGTCATGAACCCCTGAACTGCTTTCAGAACGCATCTGCAGTCTTTAGCCAACTGTGCCTTCCACAGCGGAGGCAGAGGCATTTTTGACAAATGAGTCAACTTGATATGCATTCCTCTAGCATCTCAATTGACAAAGAATGGGCTGCATTCTGTGGTCTGTGGGAGTTTTCAAGGCTTGTGGACGATGTGAGATGTTACAGAAAAGGAGAGAAAAGTACTGTACCGCAGGCATTCATTTCCTTTGTTATGCCCTTAAGAAAAGCATGCAGAGGACGCCGTGGAAACACAGCTCCAGTAAATATAAGATCAACAACAAAACATGACACTTTCTGAGGAGGCAGGGTGGAAAATGTGGGTTTTTAGTGTTATCCAGTTTTGTCAGGTATGATATCATTCCTTAAATAGATGTCAATATTAAGTGCTGCAGATAAAACATACAGTAGGGGAGGAAAAACAGCAGGGTGACGGGTAGACAAGAGATTTGGTAAGGTTTAGCGTAGAATTGCTAGCTGTACTTGTTTATTCATTCATACTGTGTATCCTACATACAGTAAAACACTGTGCATACATAATACTGTATATATAGAGAGTTCTCTCTCTATGTATATGTTAGTCTCAGTATGGGAAAACTGCTATCACTGCAACAACATGAGCTGTTCATGCTTAAGAAAAATCATTGGAATGATTTCCTCATGAAGAATGCAGGTTTTGTGAAGGCTTTTATACGGATTACGGTTTTATGCGTAAACCGTAAGACAGCCTGGAGTCCTATTAGGATGAGAGCAACTGAGCTGCAGTAAGCAATCGTAAATGACAAGTATTTTGTCAGGTACGATATCATTCCTTAAATAGATGTCAATATTAAGTGCTGCAGATAAAACATACAGTAGGGGAGGAAAAACAGCAGGGTGACGGGTAGACAAGAGATTTGGTTAGGTTTAGCGTAGAATTGCTAGCTGTACTTTTATTCATTCATACTGTGTATCCTACATACAGTAAAACACTGTGCATACATAATACTGTATATATAGAGAGTTCTCTCTCTATGTATATGTTAGTCTCAGTATGGGAAAACTGCTATCACTGCAACAACATGAGCTGTTCATGCTTAAGAAAAATCATTGGAATGATTTCCTCATGAAGAATGCAGGTTTTGTGAAGGCTTTTATACGGATTACGGTTTTATGCGTAAACCGTAAGACAGCCTGGAGTCCTATTAGGATGAGAGCAACTGAGCTGCAGTAAGCAATCGTAAATGACAAGTGATCTAATGAGATGCTGCAGTGGGACGGGGTGCAGAGGAGGGCATGTGTGCGACACTTCAGAAAAGAGAAAGTAGTTCATAAATGAATGCTAAAGTGTGCATGTATGTGTTACATATTATGATAAATGTTGATGAATCTCCATGTTTTAAATGTTAGTTTACATTATCTAAAGATTGGTAAGACAGCCTGGAGTCCTATTAGGATGAGAGCAACTGAGCTGCAGTAAGCAATCGTAAATGACAAGTGATCTAATGAGATGCTGCAGTGGGATGGGGTGCAGAGGAGGGCATGTGTGCGACACTTCAGAAAAGAGAAAGTAGTTCATAAATTAATGCTAAAGTGTGCATGTATGTGTACATATTATGATAAATGTTGATGAATCTCCATGTTTTAAATGTTAGTTTACATTATCTAAAGATTTTTTAAAGTGCCCCTATTATGCCATTTTGAATATTGCCTTTCATTTCAGTGTTTAATGTAGCTGTATGTGAATGTAAACGATCTGCAAAGATGCCGAAAGTGCACAATAAATAAAGCTATTGTCTCCCAAAAGAAAGAATCAACTCTGAACAGCCTAAACGAGTCGCAATAATTCGAATCCCACTTCTGTGATTGCTACATGTCAAGGGGTAACAGATTTGCATAATGCCAACCTATGTTCTACGTCGAACAACTTGACCCACCCACAAACACTGTAGCTTGTTTGTGTGGTTGGCATCATGTCGAGAAGATGTGAAAGTAAATTAATTTTTATTTTCACTTCCGATAGATGAGGCTGCAATGAATCGGTGGTTAAAATTTATTTTTTTCAATGTACCACAGCAGTACAGCCCCAATCTTTTTTTGTGTTCCCGTCATTTTACTTACTACTGCTACTCTAATCTCGGGGAGTTCCATGCAGGATTCACAAAACGCTTGCTCTTGAAAGATGGCTCAGTACCCATTTTATTTGGGCCAGCTGGCTCCACTGAATCACTACCTGTAAGTATAATGAATAATAGATGTCTATATTTTCTATTGATCATTCAAAATACAGAACTATGGCAATGGGCTATCGTTCCGACACGAGCTGTGCACGGTAGACCAACCACAACAGACTGGGGTATCTGACCAATCAGAGCAGAGTAGGCTCACGGAAAGGAGGGTTTAGAGAGACTGAATCTTAGAACTGTTTCGAATTAATCGTTTGAGAATCGTTGGAAAATTATATTAAATGCATATTTTGAGAAAACGAAAACGTTTTTGACTTTGCATGCATGTAAACCTATTGTAGGAGACTCCCAAAACAATATTAGGAACCTTAAAAATGGCATAATAAGGGCACTTTAAAGATATTAATGTTTAAATTCACATGATCATAAATAGTGACAGAAAAAGAGTTAATGTGAAAAAAACATGCTGTCATTAATCAATGACAGTGTTGGGCAAGTTACTAAAATGTAGTGTGCTAACGCTGCATATATAAACAGCTTGGCAACATATCAGAAACACAGAAATAATTATTCATCATAACATCTACAGAAGAATATTTAAAATCCGAGAGAGAGAGAGAAAACAACAACAAAGATAAATAGAAGTTACTATTTAACTATTTAAAAACGTAGAAATGAAATATCCAAACTAATGATTATGGCGTTGTGAGGACATGGTCCCAAATCCTTTGCATTTGGATTAGTGTTGGATTAGCTACAGCATTTCATTTTGAGACAAAGACCTGACAATGATGTGTAAAATCACAAATTTTGTGACAACTGCTGTCAAAACGGGTGGCATCAAGATTGTAAAAGCGGTGGGACAATTTTTTACAAAAGAAAGCTATTTGTGCTGGTGAAATATTTGCAAGATATTTCAGGTATATCAGAGCATTTACAGGCTTTAAACATGGACCATTTATGGAATTCATAGCCAACTTACCTTGTAAACAGAATTATTTTTGCAGTATTAGAAAAAAACTAGGCTACTAATAAAAATGAATGCACTACCAATGCATTACCAACTGAATCTAGTCTTGTTTCTTATTGTCAAAAGAGATCTAGTCACATACTTTCTATAGATAAAGTATTTGTATTACTTTCAGTATTAAATAGCTTGATATAATATCCTCTTACACTCACAAACATTTTTATTAGCGTCAATGCTTCATTTTTTGGGGGTGGCACAATTCAGTAAGCTTTGCTAAAAGTTGTGAAGAGCATCAAATTGTAATTTAACAAGGTAACAGCAAGCACTTTTTTCACATCATTTGAAACCATGAATATGTTGTTGTGACAATTTGCAACTGCTTTTGTGATCACTCAGGTTTGTGAATGAGTTGTTCTTTTGAACAGGCTCTTTTCAACGAATTGATTGAAACAAACACGTTGAAGACAGTGTTGACGTGATTAGCGAGTTGAAATTACCCTAGTCAAACTCATTCGCTAAATCAAACATTATCAAGTCAGTGAAGTCATTGATTTGTTAACTGCTGATGCTACCGAATATCACCAATTTACAAGCACTTTATCTCATTAATTAATTGATTATTGATTAGTCAAGACACACTAATTTTACAAATACAGCCACCCAATAAAAAGAAATTAAAAAGTCCTGGAACATCACCCCAGTATCCAAGTCCCAATTTAAATGCCAGTCAGACACACATTATTTTAGAATCGTAAAAGTCTCCTTATATTTAACACTAGGGTCTGTTAACAAAACGGCGCCACTGCACATGGCTCACTGCTCTCTAGATTTGAAATTAATAATGCATTGGGACCTAACACTGGAGTCAATTTACTATTTCTACTGCGCTCTGCAAAGTGAGCATTTTTGGATTGCTCTGACATGCTGAAATGGGCAATGGTGACAATTAGATATTGACTCTGGCTTATTGCACAGGCGTGCTGCTTTGTTTTAGACAACGGCATATGCTCCACACTCTACCGCTTCTGAAGAGGAACAAACAGGTGCATGATTGCAACGATAATAAGGCATTAAAATATCTCCTTGTTTCCTAGGTAACGGAGACCAGAACGGGGCCTCTTGGATGCAGTAACTATGACAGCCTGGATTCCGTCAGCTCCGTCCTAGTGCACAGCCCAGAAAATAAAATCCACCTGAAAGGTATGACAGCTGATGTGGTCTTCAGAAGAACAACATTGCGCCTATGTTAGGTAACAACTGCACTGGTGATGTACAGTGAGAAGGTTTTTTGTTGTTGTTGTTTTAAGGATGGGCAGATATATTTGACTGAGGCTGTTTCAAGTCCCCTAAATGTTCTTTAACTGGCAGAACAACGGAGCAAATTACTGCAGGCACACAGTATATCAGTAAATGCATGATTAATGCTATAATGGATCCTAATTAAGAATGAACTGAAAAAATAAAATGGAAATGTTTACATATAAAATAAATAAACAAAAGAAAAAAACAGAGTAACATGATACATAAAAACATAAGGATGGGCAGATATATTTGACTGAGGCTGTTTCAAGTCCCCTAAATGTTCTTTAACTGGCAGAACGGAGCAAATTACTGCAGGCACACAGTATATCAGTAAATGCATGATTAATGCTATAATGGATCCTAATTAAGAATGAACTGAAAAAATAAAATGGAAATGTTTACATATAAAATAAATAAACAAAAGAAAAAAACAGAGTAACATGATACATAAAAACAAACCAGGTGACGATTTACAAAAATTCCCCATTAGTTAATGCATTAACTAACAGTATTCATTATTATCTTTGTTAACGTTAGTTTTATAAAATACAGTTGTTCATTGTTAGTTCATGTTAGCTCAGGTCCATTAAATAATATTAAAAGATACAACTTTTAATAATGTATTAGTAAATGCTGAAATTAACAAAGATTAATAAATGCTTTCGAATTATTTTTCATTGTTAGTTCATGTAGTTTGCTAACATTAACAAATGTCCCTTATTGTACCTCAACCCCTAATTGGCATATTTACATGTCAGTCAAACTTCCTGTGGGCACTTCTTGGCCAGAATTATTCACAATAAGGACCAAGCCAAAAGTCTGGCTATATAGCAGACCTGTTAGGAGAAACACATCACTTGCTAATACTCATACTGTCTTCACACTTTCAACAAGCAAGTGTAGAGTCATCAGTAGGCAGGCATTTAGACTTGCATTAATTCGCCTCACACTCTCGTGACAGCAGTGTCACCACAAGTCAGAGGTGGTCGGAGCAACAAAAAGAAGAGCAAAAATAACAGGACTGAAAGGAGCAAAAAAGAAGGTTTTAAGCCTCTAGTCGTTGCTAATTATACACGTGGTATGTGCCAATTTCCACTGCCTTCTTGACATTGACATTTAAATTGTCAACCCACTTAATACTGCCATCTCCTGAAGCAAGTTCCCTGCTGCCCAGATTCGTGTAACTACTTTAATGAGCTAGCCATAGGGTTCTGCACCACAGCTTATCTTTTGCTGAGTACTTGGAGAAGGAAATGTAAGGGAGAGGAATTTGGCCTATATTTGTGTATGTTTGTATCAGTTCACTTTCTGCATTCTTTCATTCACTTATTGGGGCTTCCCTAAATATGTTCAATCAAAGTGCCATGTCCTTTTAGAGCACAATGTAGTCCCATTAAAATTAGGACATCAAGCCGTCAATACCATAGAGGTCTGAAATAATCCACAGGAAAAATTCATGTTCCTTTTGTTCGCTTTAAAAAGAGAAAGTCTGTGGAGGAGGGGGCACAAGAGCAGCTATTTAGCTGTCTCCGGTATGAAAGCCATGAAAGCCTTTTTGTGAGGCTCCCCACACTGTTGGCTCTCTACCCAGCAGAAGCCAAAGCTTAAGACGAAGACTGAATCTAATTATGTCTCTTGTTTTTTCACAATCCGATGAATAAATACTGAGGAACACATCATAAATATTCACACTGGGAAGGGAATTCAAAAAGGCTGTATATGAAGGCAAAAGGCATTGATTCTTTCTTGAAGGTTGTCAGACCTGGTAAAGCTGTGAAGAGCGTTTTCTCAGATAATATAATTAGCAGGTGTTCAACACCCACTAGGGTGTGAAATCTGATTCTTTCACTTGGTGGAATGGCTGGTGGATTCATGCATTTAGCACTGAATGCTTTCATTAGTAATTCATAGGTGAGTATTGATGAGGAGACCTTAGGAGATCACATCTAAAAAAAAAAAAGGAACCAGAGGGGTTCTGCTCTCCAAAATGTCTGCATAGATTTTTTTTTTTTTTTTTACATATGTTGGTTGGTAACTTTATTAGAAATTGGAAACCTTATCATTCAAAACATTTGTTTGTTTGTTTTTTATGTAAGAAATGTATATCTTAGGCAAGGATGCATTAAATTGATCAAACATGCAAGTAAAAACATTTAAATTGTTATATATATATATATATATATATATATATATATGAAATAATTCAGGAAAAAAAATTGTTTCCATAAAACTACTAAGCAGCACGTTTCATCACTGATGATAGTAATAAGAAATGTGTCTTAAGCACCAAATCAGCATATTAAAATGATATTAGCATCATGTGACACTGAAGACTGGAGTAATGGCTGCTGAAAAGGTAACTTTACCATCGCATAAATAAGTTATATTTTTATCTTAAAATGGAAAACAGCTATTTTAAATTGTAATAATATTTCACAATATTACTGTTTTTACATCAATTAAATGCAGCCTTGATGAGCATTATAGTCTTCTTTCGATAAGGTAGATATAATTATTTTTTTTAAAGGCAAATGCAAAATACAGATTCATGAGAAAAAAAAGTTCTACTAGTTACTAGTAAATTCACCTGCCATTGGCAAGTTTCACAAATAATACATTTTTGACCATGTTTACAACTGTTCCATCTTGTTACCGCTTTGTTCCAATTGCTCAAATAATCAATAAATTGTTTCCCGGGCAAATGTCAATTCTTCCATTGCCTGCTATCAAAATATCTAATTAGTCAGGAGAATTCCACAACAGCCGCATTGATTCCCTGTCTGCAGCGTGCCTGCCTTTCATGACAGAGGTTTACAGCCGAATGACCTTGCCACGGAGATTGTTGGTCTTTATTCATCCCATTACCCCATTACTGCGCTGACATAGCAGACCTCACCGTCCCAAATAGGACTCCCATCACTGATGCTGTTAGAGCAGTCAGGCTGCCTGCCTCTCTGACCCACTTTATGCTGTCTGTTCCCCAAGTCAGCCTGTCCTGTATTGCTGAGCCAAATCAGGGCTGTGAAATAATAGTAATGTGTATCCATTGCAGCACTGTTTTGAAAATATTAGAGCAGGGGTGGCAAACTCCGATCCTGGAGAGCTGCAACCCTGCAGAGTTCAGCTTCAACCCTAATTAAAACTCACCTACCTGTAGCTTCCTAGTAACCGTTCAGACCTTGATTAGCTCGTTCAGGTGTGTTTGATTAGGGTTGAAGCAAAACTCTGCAGGGATGCGGCTCTGCAGGACCGACATTCGCCACCCCTGTATTAGAGAGATAAAACTAAAGAAAGAAAAAAAACCTGAATGTGATAATGCCCGCATACATGTTCACAACCAGTCTAGACATCAGGTTCACCACTTAAAGTCAAGTCTTAATTAAAATGCACTTGAAATTACACTTGAACTTTGAAATGATGATCTGTGAGTGAGTCTATTATTTGGTTCAATGAAAGATGCACCTCCGTGTACCTGTGACCCTTGTGACTCCTGAAATAGACCTGGTCCAAAAATTAGGTTACTATTAATAACAGTTGAACAACAGTTAGCTGTAATAAATAAAACTAAAATAATATATATATTAGGGCTGGGCTTTGACACAAATTTCACAATTCGATTCGCATTCACAAGCTTACGATTCGATTACCAATTCGATTTTATTCGATTCAATATCGATTATTTTGGATAGGCTACATATCAGGTACAGTATATGCCAAATTTTCTCAAGGAAAAACAATCTCTCAACTAATGAGATACATGAGTCAGTTGGTACATTACTATAATATTGAAGGTTAAAATTGACTGATTTGTAGTACAGCGATTCGATTTTATTCGATTCAATATCGATTATTTTGGATAGGCTACATATCAGGTACAGTATATGCCAAATTTTCAAGGAAAAACAATCTCAACTAATGAGATACATGAGTCAGTTGGTACATTACTATAATATTGAAGGTTAAAATTGACTGATTTGTAGTACAACTGCTAAAATGACACTTAATGAAGTTAAAATAAAGTTATAATTACATAATATTTCTACTTAAATTCGTGTTTTTTTATATATAAACATTCAAATGGTGGTTGTCATAAAAACTTGATGGATTTATTCAAACATAAATTAAACATTGAAGAACAGTAAAGGTTATAATGAATGTTATATGGTGCATATATTTAGCAAAATGCCCCTCTCTACAATTTATTTTTCTAGCTGAATGAGTTTGATCACCGAATACGTTTTTTCTGAGGTAAATGTGACGTTACGTGACATTTGTTTACAAGCCCGTATTGATGTTTTTGCTCGGCAGAAACACTGATTGAGCGATTACATGAGACAGGATACGGATTGTAAAGTTGTTCTTTCTTTTAACTTACCTTCGGATGTTTATTCATGATTGTTTTGTGCTGAAACTGGTATTAATGTGGAGGAGATGATTACTTCATGTGCGCCTCGCGCTGCTGCGTTTGTTGAACTGAGGCGCTACAGCGATCTACTTCACATTAAACCGCGCCAAAATGGCATTTATTGTTGGAATACTGCAATACAATAGACAGAATTTGAAATCTGAGACTTTGTTTCATATTAAAAGTACCAAAACACATTGCTTATTGCGATATATTGGATGGGAGGTGTCCTTCAATGTTCCGTCCATTAACTGAAAACAGGCTAGAATAATCGATTCTTGGGATTTAAGAATCGACATCGTTCTGTAAAAATGAGAATAGATTAAAATCGAGATATCTATTTTTTACCCAGCCCTAATATATATCTATATCTATATCTATATATAGATGGATACTAAAGTATAGATAAGTATAGATAGATATATTACTAAAGTAATATAAAAATATTATAGTATTAAATATTATAAGCTTGTTGGTACAGCTTTACCATCGCAGGAATAAATTACATTTCAAAACATCTAAGCAATTCTGAAGTTGAGCAGTAGTATGTATGTGTGTGTATATATATTGAACAATTATAAATGCAACACTTTTGTTTTTGCCCCCATTTTTCATGAGCTGAACTCAAAGATCTAAGACTTTTTCTATGTACACAAAAGGCCTATTTATCTCATTGTTCACAAATCTGTCTAAATCTGTGTTAGTGAGCACTTCTCCTTTGCCGAGATAATCCATCCACCTCACAGGTGTGGCATATCAAGATGCTGATTAGACAGCATGATTATTGCACAGGTGTGCTTTAGGCTGGCCACAATAAAAGGCCACTCTAAAATGTGCAGTTTTACTGTATTGGGGGGTCCGAAAACCAGTCAGTATCTGGTGTGACCACCATTTGCCTCACGCAGTGAAACACATCTTCACATAGAGTTGATCAGGTTATTGATTGTGTCCTGTGGAATGTTGGTCCACTCCTCTTCAATGGCTGTGAGAAGTTGCTGGATATTGGCAGGAACTGGAACATGCTGTCGTATACGCCGATCCAGAGCATCCCAAACATGCTCAATGGGTGACATGTCCGGTGAGTATGCTGGCCATGCAAGAACTGGGATGTTTTCAGCTTCCAGGAATTGTGTACAGATCCTTGCAACATGGGGCCGTGCATTATCATGCTGCAACATGAGGTGATGGTCGTGGATGAATGGCACAACAATGGGCCTCAGGATCTCATCACGGTATCTCTGTGCATTCAAAATGCCATCAATAAAATGCACCTGTGTTCGTTGTCCATAACATACGCCTGCCCATACCATACCCCCACCGCGACCATGGGCCACTTGATCCACAACGTTGACATCAGCAAACCGATCGCGCGCAGCAGTGCAAAGTTGATTCTGTGCTTACTTTATCATATTTTATGTTTTTTAAAATGTTGTATATTTAAGTAGAGAATCGCTAAAATTAATGCATATATTTTGAGACAAAGGTCTTCTTTATTTTTTTAGTTTTGTTTAAGATAGTTAGAGCAACAGTTTTAAATGACGAAAGAATATGTAAAAGTATGGTATTTGGGGTAAAAAAAACGCCCCTGCTGTTGGGGCTAAAGGCGCACAGTAATTAACATGATAATTAATAGATGGCTAACTTTTCAGTTTCTTGACATGACATGGCTAGATTCAGATGGTAAATATAATATTATGTTGGGTGTTCATATTAGAGATAATCACCATGTTTAGAAAGAAACCATAATATTTAAAAACATGATATTAATCATATCATATAATAAAATATCATTTGTTGTTACTAATGTTCAATTATTATTGGATCTCCAATAATTTCAGAATCTTTACTTATTAAAACGATTTAATATATATATATATATATATATAAAAAAAATAAAATTAAGAATATAAAAATAGAAAGAAATATGTAAAAAATAAAATTAAAGGGCTAGTTCACCCAAAAATGAAAATTCTGTCATTAATTACTCATCCTCGTGTCGTTCAAACAACCCCTACACAGTTAATATTAAAGTCAGTGCTATTCATTAACAATATTCATTTTTCAAAGTATCAATCAGAAAAATGTTCAGTGGGTTCCATTAAAGAAAAAACAACAGGAAAAAGTATTTGGACACTAAAAGCCATTTTTATTATTAGATTAGATTAGATTCAACTTTATTGTCACTGTGCAGAGTACAAGTACAGAGCCAATGAAATGCAGTTGGCATCTAACCAGAAGGGCAAATAGAGAGTATATAAATAAATATAGATTATGTGTATATACATTAAGCTTTATGACATATAGTGCAAGTTATGAGGTAGGAGGGCAGAGACCAGCTCAATGCAAATGACTGTACATACAACATAGGGTGCAAGGAAAGTATAAACAGAAGGTGCATTATACAGTGAGGTACGTAAATAGCATATGTTTATATATGGCCAATGACCATTACAGTGCAAGTGGCATCCGGAGGTAGAAATGTGCAAGGGAATGTGCAAAATATCAGAGAAATGTGCAAAATAGCAGAGGGAATAATAAGAACATTGAGAGTGAGGAGTGCAGACAGGTTTTTTTTTTTTTTTTTTTTAAGTTAAGCATTAGGGGGTCCATCTAGGATGTAGTGTTCAGCGCCTGAGATTGGAGTTCAGTAGGCTGACCGCTGAGGGAAAGAAACTGTTCCTGAGTCTGCTGGTGCGACAGCGAAGACTCCTATAACGTCTCCCTGTTGGGAGAGGAAGGAACAGTCTGTGATTGGGGTGAGATTATTTATTATTTAGCCATGGAAATATTACAAAAAAATTATATTTCCAGTAAAAACCTCTTTTGAATGTATCACTATATAAAGTAGCACAACTGTTATCAACATAAAAATAAGTTTCTTGAGCACCAAATCAGCATATTAGAATGATTTGTGAAGGATCATGTAACACTTTGGTGTGCATAAGAGGCATCTTTCGAAAACATTTTTATAATTTTATCTTTAAAAATGTGCTTTAGTTTGTTATTGGTCAATTTGTTTCTGAAAACCTCAAAGACCTGCAAGGGCCTACAAGTCAATAACAAATGTAGACTGCTTTGAAAAAATGGGCCCCACGTTTGTTTTAATTCTGAGTTCTATAAAGTTCACTGACTGTGATACATCTGCACCTTGGAGTAAAAACCTAAACCGACGAAAGGGAGGGTTTGTCTGTTTTATTGCTCTGGTTGTGAGAAAACCAGACTGATAAAATCTTTGGTTTGAAAAATGGTATGGTGTGTGCGAGAGAGAAGGGGAGTAAACCCAAGGTAAAGAGAGTCGAAGAGAAAGAAGCATGGAAAGATGGCACCTCAGGTTTTTCTCCTAGCTGAGCATTTCCACATTCAAAGAATGATTCAATCAGCGAGATAAACCCTAGCTGGCTCTAAAAGCTTCTCCTGCTCAGTGATGGAGCATTAATGAAAGCAGCTCAAATCCCTTTAACTGTGGCGCTGCACTCATAAGAACGCATATCTCCTTTCAGCAGGTGAAGTGCTGGGCTTGGGAAAAGGGCTCTTTGACCATAGCATAGCTACAGCGTAAGGGTTTTATTTATCCAGCCTCACAGAAACCTGCCCCTTTTGTCAGGAGGCCAGAAAGCAGAGAGAGAACATTCGTTTAGATTCAGAATGGAAAACTGATTTGTCATGCAGGATTCTGATACAATATAACAATATAAAAAATATCTGGGAGAAAATAAAGTGCACCAAAACAAAAGCATAAAGCAGTTTAAGGTCAGGCACCATGATATCAAGTTTGTATATACTGTATAGTGGCTTCAAAAAAGTATTTAGACACTCAAATCGCACTTAAAATGCACTGGATATTTCATTACACTGGATAACAAAATAGCAAACCATGTGGTTTCTACAAACAAGTTACACTAGAACTTTTCTTTTCTCAGAACTAACTTTTGTTTTTGCAATTACTTTAATACAATTAAATTGTAAGTGTTAATGTTGTTTTTGTTGTTTTTTTCTTTTGTTTTTAAAATAATTTTAATGTTTTTCTCTGAATTCTGACTTTACATTTCACAATTTTTTTTTCACCACAAAATAATAAAATAATAATAATAAATAATAATAATCGTTACTATTTATCTCATAAATCTAACATCTTGCAATTTTGAGTTTATATCTCAAAATTCTTATTTTTCTTCTCAGATATAAATCAGTTAATTTAACATCTAATAATTATTTGTTTCTTATAATTGGGGAAAAAATGTATCCAAATTGAAATAATGAAATAAGCTTCCATAGAAAGCCTTCAGTCATTGATCTGTTTTTTTCTGTTTCTTAAAAGCAAATGTCACTTTTTATATTTATATAATGCATTTTCAAGTGTGATTTAAGTGTTCAAATACTATGATCTGTATTTTATACAAAAATGTCAATGTATTTGCCATGTCAATGACCATATTTATATTGTACATATGTATTTATATTCAACAACGCAAAACAAAATCCAATCAGCTTCTTAGACAGGTGAATGACATGGAATAAAGAGAAAAACCAGTACTTAAATAAAAGAACAAAAGCTAAACAAAACAATAACCTTCTTTGGTCTTAGCCTCCTACACTGTGCATCTCAAAAAGGACAGATAAACACAATCACACCCACACACCAATACAAACAGAGATACTTCAGGGATGTGATATCATCTTCCCTCACAATCTGCGCCTCAGTGCACTTAGTTGACTTAGTAAAGAATAATTCTATTCTTTAAAAAAACACTAGCTTCTCTAATCTTTTTGTATTCTATCTGTTTTCTTTTTATTTATTATACAATTAATAAAAGCAAAAAAAGGCCTCTAACACTAGCTTGCTCTATTCTATCTGTTTTCTTTTTATTTATTATATAATAAAAAAAAAACAATTATAAAAACAAAAATTGCTACGTGTACTGCGTTAAGCTAACTGAGTCTTGTTATAGCACATGCATATAATTTTCATCTAAAATGACCATTTTTATCAGGCTCCTATACTTATGTTCAGTTCTTTCACTTTAATGGCATAGAAAAGGACCTATACGGAATACTCCCCAGTGCCGGCAGCACTCATGCAGCCCCAGACCATGACACTCCCACCACCATGCTTGACTGTAGGCAAGACACACTTGTCTTTGTACTCCTCACCTGGTTGCCGCCACACACGCTTGACACCATCTGAACCAAATAAGTGTATCTTGGTCTCATCAGACCACAGGACATGGTTCCAGTAATCCATGTCCTTAGTCTGCTTGTCTTCAGCAAACTGTTTGCGGGCTTTCTTGTGCATCATCTTTAGAAGAAGCTTCCTTATGGGACGACAGCCATACAGACCGATTTGATGCAGTGTGCGGCGTATGGTCTGAGCACTGACACAATCTTCTTCTAGCCTACGCCATCTTTGTTGAGTTATTTTGAGAGGGACAGCAAATTTACACTGTTATACAAGCTGTACACTCACTACTTTACATTGTAGCAAAGTGTCATTTCTTCAGTGTTGTCACATGAAAATATATAATAAAATATTTACAAAAATATGAGGGGTGTACTCACTTCTGTGAGATACTGTATATGAAGAGTTCAGATGCAAAGGCCTCTGTGCTGTCTGAAATGTTCTTCTAAAATTTGGATTTTTATGAGGCTCTTTTGTTTAGGTTCAGTAATTTTACCTTAATGGCAATGTATAGGTCCTTTTCTATGCCATTAAAGTGAAAGAACTGAACATAAATATAGGAGCCTGATAAAAATTGTCATTTTAGATGAAAATGATATGCATGTGCTATAACAAGACTCAGTTAGCTTAACGCAGTACATGTAGCCAGTTTTTTTATTTTTATTATATAATAAAAAGAAAACCGATAGAATAGAAAGAATAGAGCAAGCTAGTGTTAGAGGCCTTTTTTTGCTTTTGTTAATTGTATAATAAATAAAAAGAAAACAGATAGTATACAAAAAGATTAGAGAAGCTACCTGTTTTTTTTAAAGAATAGAATTATAATAGAGAGTGCTAGAGTTAGATGGTCAAATAAAGGGCCCTATCATACACCCGGCGCAAGGCGCGGCACAAGTGTTTTTGCTAGTTTCAGCCTGACGCAGTTCTCATTTTCCCGTCCTGCGCCGCGTTGTTTAAATAGCAAATGCATTTGCGCCCATTTGTGCGCCCATGGGCATGCTGGTCTAAAAAAGAGGTGTGTTTTGGCGCATTGCTATTTTGAGAAACTGAAAATAGACTGCGCCATAGACCAACTCAAACCTAGTCTAAAGTCAATGGCACAATATTTTTTTTTGTTATTTAAAGAGCGTTAATAGAAAATGCGCCTCTGGGCGGGTCCACAACGCGCGTTCACTTTGCTTATTACTAGGGATGTAACGTATGAAAATTTCATATCACGATTATAGTGACCACATTTATCACGGTTATCAATATTATCACGGTTTTGTTCAAATTAGATGAAAACGTTCAAAAAGAACTGATACACACACTGAAAACATTTCAATAAGTTTTATATTTGAAAATCAACAAACAACTAATACAATTAGCAGCTATATGCACTTTTTTTAGCATAAACATTAAATGAACATTAACATGAAGCCCTAATAATAATAATAATAATAATAATAATAAATCACTTGAAGATCATGTGATCTTCGCTTAGGAGGCAAGCAAAGTTGGGGTTGATTTCGAGTTCACATACAAAAGATAAATAGAACAGGCTAATTAAATTTGTCTATTTTAATGTAAGACAAAACGGATGGAGTACTGAATGCTGCACGCACGCGCAGCGTTGTCAAGGTAACATTTGGTCAGTCATTCCCTTCGCCAAGGGAGTTCCAAACACTTATACGAGACAGTAATGCCCTGCACCCTTAAAAGAACACACTTCAAGGGCTCTGCCCTTCGTAGGGTATAGGGATACTCACTTCTGTTTGGAATTCGCCGCATGTCTCTTGTATCACCGCAGACGCGCTCTCTCGTTTCATTCAAATGCAGCTTGCGTCTCAGTTTTTGATTGTATTGAAAATGAAATCAGAGGAATTTAGTATTAATACTACTATAATTTTGCTGTAGTGATCATATTGTCCTGACGATTGTTTTGTACACTGTTCATAATGGATTTATAAACAGGTACGATTTCAAAACATTCATCTCAATTCAATATTTCATATCGCCGTATTTATATATTATTTTAGGTAAACAAAAAAAAAATCCATGTAATAAGTTAACTATGAATATACAATACATTATCCCCTAAATGTCAACAGTATAGTTTGAACGTTTGTTCGTCTTGGCTCAAAGCCACTTGCTGCAAACTTTTCTTCGTGGAAGCTTTGCGTTAAGCAAGTGAGAACGAAATATTTAATCTCTAATCAATATTTTTTGCCCAATTATTTGCCCAGTTCATTTTGGTATTGAGGTAAAAGTTACCTTGCATTCGCTATATAACAGTGGGTGGTGGTCACGAAGATGTCTGAGCAAATTTGATGCGTATCCCCCTTTTGCAACGACTTTCTTCTTGCAAGATCAGCAGACAGGGTGACCGTCCTCGATTAAATTGCCTTCAGGACTCTTATAAAAGCCAAAATACAACCAGACCACCGATTTGGTCCTCTTAGATGGCTGAAAAATCTCCCGAGCGCTGTCACTGCCTTCCGCCATTTCGTCTAGTGCAAAAAAAACAACAACAACAACATTGCATGCTGCTTCTGCGTGATGCTGGCTGGACAGGATTTACCGCGAGTTTACAAAAGCGTGATAATCAAACGCGGTTTTGATGATAATTAATTTTTAAACGGTAATACTAACCGTCAGTGCATTTTATCGTGATTTATCGTGAAACCGGTAATCGTTACATCCCTACTTATTACACACGGGGACACTCAGCACACAACATTTTTAAATATGAAACAATAAAAGATTAAAATGTAAAAGATTATTATTGTCTAGGCTACATGAATATAAAAATGCCAATGTCATAATGGAATGCCATTGCATGTATATCAGAATTGGGCTACCTATTTGCTCGCGCACGAGCAGCTCCGTTTCATCTTTGGAGACGCGTTCTGTCTTTGTGCTTGCAAATTCCGCCGTGTAAATGGCAAATTCGCACATTGGCACGAGCGCAACTGCCTCTTAAAGGGGATGGGAGATGACACTCTGATTGGTTTATTGCATGTTACGCCCAAAAAACACCCATTACTCATTAAGAGAATAGGGACAACCCGTTTAGACCATGCGCCTGGGTGTGCCGACCGTTTTCCCGTCGTTAAATTAGCTAAAGTAAATTCGGACATGCCCTTAGTGCACCTGCGCCGTGCGCTTTAGACCATGTGCTTAGATCGTTAAAATAGGGCCCAAAGAGGGAAGGGATGTGTTTTTAGCCGATTTATTGATTGTAGCTATATATATATATATATATATATATCAGTATTATTTTAGTAGTACTAAGGGTTCACAGCATTTTAGTTGGAGCAAAAGGTTAAACCTTCCATGATTGATCATGTTTACAACATTAAATTCAGTATTTAAAAGTCAAGAGGTCTGGCAGTGTAAAACGTCTCAGGTTACTTATGTAACCATGGTTCCCTGAGTAGGGAACGAGACACTGCGTCCTCTAGGGTTCGCTATGGGGAACGCCTCGTTGTGACCCGTGTCTGAAGCATACATTGAAAAAACACCAACTCGTTCAGCCATGACGTCACTACCGGTGCGACTATAGTATAAATAGGCCTACCACACATTTCTCTTTGTATGTGCTGAAGGAACTGTCTCAACAGACCCCTAGTAGCAACACCCTGTTAAAGTAGGTATCCAGAGGATACATAGGAGGAGTGGTGCCCAAGGCGGAACCGGGGTTTTAAACCACTCAGAAAGAGCATGAAGCTGTATGCGTAGCTCTTACCGTACAGGATTTTAGAAAACTGGGCAAAGCATAACGCGCACACTTACCAGCTATGTGAATTTTAGAAAGTGGGCAAAGCATAACGTGCACACTTACCAGCTATGTGGATTTTAGAAAGTGTAAAAAGACTTTGTGCACACTTACCATAACATGGATTTAAAAATACCGTTCTAAGGGGTTCTCGTGGCACTCTGAAAGAGCAGCACATAGATGGAAATGGCGCATCCCAAAACGCTTTGTTTGAGAAGTCATCAAGTCAATCTACGGCTAATATGTTGGAGTGTCTAGCAGTAAATCTGTAGCTGAGGGAGCAACATCCAGCTCTCAATCGAGAAGGGGGCTCGACCTGCAGCATGTTCCAAAGCTGGAACAGCTAGCAATCATTTACTTGACTGAGAACTAGGTGTGTTGCTCCCACAGCTGAGAAGTGGGCTCGGCCTACATCATGTTCCAATGCTGGAACGGCTAGCAGGAGTTTACCTTGGCTGAGGGAGCACAAACCCAGCTCTCAACGAGAGGGGGCTCAACCTACAGCGTGATTGTAAAATCAGAAGGGTAAGCGTACTGCAAGCTAGCCAAACACTCAGCACATCAGGGAGGTAGAGGAAGGGCCTAAATCGCCTGATGCTGCTGGTTCCAGGTGCTCTGGAGAAACAGAGAACTCAAACTTCTCATGTGAGAGGAGAACTCCGAATTCAGAGGAATAGCGTTGCTCATTCCAGGTAACCCTTTGATAAAAAGGGGAGCACTGCTCAATACTACCACGAGGACAGCCCATTGAGTGAGGAATCCAACTCCTCAGAGAGGATTAACGCTCGAAAGAAACACCATACTCACAATAATCCTCAATGGTGAGAGGAGCGATGCTTCCAGAGTGTGTCGATAGAGAGACACTAGTTGAGTGGAGCCCAAGGTACCAGGGTCTAAACCAACTCAGAGAAAGGGAACGAGATCAATAACGCGTAAACGGGAGAGGCAAGCTCAAATACAACCCTCAAAGGTGAGGGGAGCACTGCCCGAGAACGCATTTACATAGGAAGGTTCTCGTAAAGCCACATATACCTCCCGCTCAATGCCTCAGCAAGAGGGGATATCCTGGTGATCGGGAAACCCCTCAGGGTGACCCTGATACGGTAGACCAGTCAGGGTAGCATGAAAGCACTAGCCTTCTGAGCCAGTCTCTGATCCTCAAACCAAGATGGGCTAGGACCCCTGCGTTTGTTCGGGCTCAGACCCGGACTTCGTGAAGGCCGCTATCCCAGGTCTTTCAGTAGGTCAGCCTGATATGCTTAGAGCATCACCATCGTTTTTTTCAATGTATGCTTCAGACACGGGTCACGACGAGGCGTTCCCCATAGCGACCCCTAGAGGACGCAGTTAGAAGTTTCCATGAAAGGGAACTCCTGTGTTCCTCTTTCAATTCACAGCTTGATTGGCTGAACTCTTTCATTATGTTAAAACTGAAGAAACTGGCTCTAAGTTCCATGGTGTTATTTGATACATGGTACCACCAACAATCAACCTGGCAACATTTTTATATCATGATCAGAGTCTGCCAATGGAAATTTTCACTGGGGTTTTGTCCATTTATGGGCTCAATTGGCTGCTAAAGCCCCCAGAGCCTATACTTAGATAAGGCACTTTCGCAGTTTGAATGTGACAGATAGCAATAAACATCAAATGAAATTTATTTTTGTTTTTTTAGTGAATTTATTTTTTGGTTCAATAAATGGCACCCACTTTGCTGTATAAAGAGGATTTAAACTTCGCACACATATTCTGATATATCCTTCGGCCTCACAAAGACTCAACATTTAAACAGGCTTCCTACATTTCCTACAAGGCCTTACTTTATAGAAAATTACAATTTAAAAACGGTTTGATTAATTACTGTATGTGTTACATGTCAAATGTAGTACAATCGATAAACACCTCTCCCATTTGGCATTTGATTAACTTAATACATGTTGTAAATGGCTTCACCATCATAAACTGAGTAAATCAAAGGTAGATTAGCATGGCACCTGTGGTGGATGCTGTTTTTAGGATTAAAGAACAACATATGCAGAGTTCTCCGGCATGTGCAATATTTTAGGAGTCCATTCGCTTTGGGTTAAATCAGCTAGCAGAACGAATGGATTCGCCCAGCAACAGCGCTGGTTAGTCTAAGAAGGGATTATACAAAACTGTAGTACTGTCATAAACATGATACTTCTCCCCATTAAATCCCACAAGTGCTTCACTTTTGCTAAAGAAGCCAATAAGCAACTCCGCACAGGTCGGCCTATCGCAGATTCGCAAATGGCAAAAATGCCAGTTTCTTATTTTATATTTGCATGTTGCTTGGGGGAATAATTGCGGCGGATTTAGAAAATGAATTATGCATAGCTTGTCCTTCCCTTATGTTTTGCTGTTGCCATTAACTAAGCACGTTTAACAGTTCAGATTCTAATGGGATGTTTAAGATGTCAAGCCATTTTTTTTAAAAGCAGAACAGCACGTTGATTATTTTTACCTAAAAAAATAACTGCATAGAAATTAAAAATAAATAAAATCAGTTTAATTTGACTTGCAAAATCCATGCAAATATAGTTAATTCTAACCATTTTGGAAAAATAATATATATATATTTTTTATTATTTATGAGATGCTAGTATGCACATCTAATGTTTCTGAGCTGGAAAGCTTTCTGACACTAGTTTTTACAGGCAAAAGTTTTGATTTATACTCTTCATTGGGGTAAAAAAAAAACGTTTATAATGAATATATGATAACTATAGAATATATGGAATTTAATAATAAATAAAAAAAAGTTAACTTTGACTTTTATCTCACAATTCAGACACTTTTTCTCGCAACTCTGAGTTTATATTAGAGAAATCATTATTAGAGAAATCTAGAGAAATTATTTCCGACATAAACACAGTTCTGAAAAAAAGGACAGAATTGTGAGATATAAACTCGCAATTGCAAGGAAAAAGGACGAACTGTGAGATAAAAAGTCACATTTACCTTTTTTATGTTTTATTCTGTGGTGGAAAAATAAAATTATTAGATGTAAACTCAGAATTTCTAGAAAGTAAGTCAGAATTGTGATATGAACTCCGAGTTGCAAGTCAAGTCTGAATTGTGAGATAAAAAGTTGCAAATATTTTTTTTCTTTCATGGTGGAAACAGGCTTCCACAGATAACTATAATTAATAGATAATTTATAGATAATTTATCTAACACATCACCATCTGACACACACCCACACCCACACACACAAACACAAACACTTTTCCTTGTTCTCCCTTATAGAACAGACACTCAACGAATGGCTTTAGGGAACAGTCACTCTTGTGCATCTCAAAAAAGTACAGAAACTTTTGCAAAGGGTTTCTAGAAACTTCAGGAAGATGTTGTAGAGCAAGGAACGAGTATGGACAGTGCAGAGCACAGTCAGGCAGATGGTTTATAGACAAAGGCATTGTTTGAAACTGCTGTCAAGAGCTCTACTGACCTTCTGTCTCACTGTGGTTCCCATTGGGCCCAGACTGACAGATAGGTCCTGGCTTAGGGACATCATCTTCAGCAAGATCCAATGTTGGACGCTGTAGATGTTTCCAAAGGCCTCTGTGGGTGTGCAGTCAGTTCCTGGTCATGTAGGACAGCTCCATAACACACTGACAACATCTCGACACCCACTGACACTTACTTACACAGTGTAAGCACACTCATACACACACTCAGGGTTTGACAGCCTAATGCCATAGGAAAACCTTTTGAAGTTAAACAAAGAACAATTTTCTATGTTTTTTTTTTAACAATTACAGGTGCATCTCAATAAATTAGAATGTCGTGGAAAAGTTCATTTATTTCAGTAATTCAACTCAAATTGTGAAAATAAACCAGTGCTATTAAAGAACCAATAAGGGGTTCACTTTTCCTGTTTTCCTTCAGACTTTTTTTTTTTCCTGAAATAGCCTGATGAGTGCATTTTTAGTACATATTTCCTGCTGAAGCAGGTATGTATTTATTTTATTATTATTATTATTATAGCTAGTAGGCTTAAACCAATTATATTATATTATAAAAATAGCTTGAGTTTTCTTTCATACACATTTTCTTACTGAAATGGTGATTTTATTTTTATTTTATTTATTTTTTTATAGCTAGTGGGCTTAAACCTACTATTCAAAAGCTAGTCAAAATTCCATAATTTCTCCCACATCTAAATGTATATTAAAATTTAAGTAAAATCTAATTTAAATTACACATTTAAAAAAAGAAATTAATTAATAATAATAATAATTATTATTATTATTATTTTCAATGTTTTTATTTTTAGTTCGTTTTAGTAATTTTGTCGTGTTTTTGTCATTTTTAGTAACCCTGCTCTGTACATGATGTACAAAGTTATATATTTGTATTTTACATTTTATTTTTACTGGCATTTTAATTAAACAAATGTAGTGTCATATTTTTCTTATGTATTATGACATACATCCAAGAAGACTGAGTTTTCATTTTGATTTTGAGGTTAAAAAAGATCAATTAAATATATGCACATATGAATCGTTCAAAATAAGATCAATAACATGCATTTACAAAATAGATTGGGTGAATTTTTATTTCATGCTGACATTCATTGTGATGTTAGCATCATAATAACATGTAAATACAACTAAATATTACTTAGTTTTGCCATTTATAAACTCAAAGTATTAAAACGAGGTCAGAAAGAATCTGTAGCAGTAAGTGAAATGATCCAATTCAATGTACTAATGCCACGATAGTCACGATTTCAGACCATTGTGTGTTTATGAAAAAGATAATCCATTACAGTAATGAAATGAGTGTGTTGATAGCTGCACTTTACACTTTAAATATTACAGTAAACAAACCTACTTGCGTTTAGACAGACATGCAGGTACAGAATACTATGAAGAATCTTTATCACATAGTGACACTCCCACTGACTGCTGAGAAACCTTGTTCTGCACAACTGCACATATTTTCTGCCTTGATAAGCAGCTGTCATTAAATCTGGCAGGTGGCCCAGGCAAAATGAGGATAGATTTGTGTGGTGCGGCATGTGCAAAATGAGTTTTCGGCTCGGAGAAAAAACACTGTCATTGTCATCAGCGACGGTATTAGAAGTGTCACTTTCTGACTGCCTGCCACTTAGGCCTGTAGGTAGTCTGAGCACTTCCTGGCTCTCCTTCTCCTGACAAATGTGAGAGACAATGGCAGTTCATCTTGTACGCGGCCTGATCTATGTGCTCGTGTAGAGGGAAAAGGATCAAATCCACATGGGGTAATTCGAGTAGGGTGAGATGGGCTTCAATTCAGGTCACATTTCTCACTGAGATCACCCACTGAGCACCTCTAAATAATGTCATTTGGAGGGATCACACCACACACACACTCACACACAGCTATAAAAAGACATTACTATTCTGTGGCACTATTCACCACACAGTTTAGACAACAGTCCATGGAACTGATACTGAGATTCTGATCAGGAGCACTGCTGTCGTAGATTGAATTATCCTGAAATAGATGGAGGACAGAAATGAATCTTATATTTGATGAAATCCAATAGTCTGCTCTAAACATCTGCTCTTCTGGGATCCATAAGCGCTACGTCCTCCAATATCTTAATACAGAGTCACTGACTTTTTTGATAAAGTTGCAGAACATATTGCAAAATCATATTTTTTGTCCATAAAGCTGTGCTAATTTCATTCTAATTTAATTGTCTATTAAAAATAGAACCCACACATAACCAAGAAAAAAATACATTTCACAAACTAATGCATTGAAAGCCTATCGTGTACTACTGACGTATAAAAAGTGTACAATAAGGACAGTAGAAATTAAAAAACACTAGGTCTAATGTGTTTGAAAAGTTTAAGGTTTTTTTTAACCTGAATGCTGCATTTTTCAAATGCCATGCACAAGACTCTGCAAAAGACGTGAGATGCAAGTGCAAAAATGCACAGGCAGCATAAAGGGCCATTCACACAGAACACGTTTTTGCGACAGAAGACGTTACTTTTTTACTGATAACTGTATAAGTCATATGGGCTTTACAATTGGCTGCTGAGCAGAGTTTGCGCTCTGATTTGTAGAGCATTAATACAGTGAACCAAACCATATCAACAGCCACATTTAGAAACCAAAGAACATTATCAGAATGACCGTCACTCTTGATTACAACAGTGAAAAACGAGTGACCTCTGTTTGGCGTATTGGTTGAGGTTAGTGAATAACATAAAATGTACTACTATTTTATTTACATTTTTTGTTTCCTTTTCGGTTTTAGTTAAACAAAAAATGTAGAAACATATTCAAAGATTAAATCAAACTGCCTTGAGTTATTGTGTATTAGGTTACTGTGCAACGAAAATAGACCATACACTAGACCATAGTGTCCAACCAGTGGTATTATAGTAGCACTGGTGTGAAAATTATGAAAACGTGACAACTCTAAATGTTCTCATAATGGCACATATTGTGCCTGTGATACCGTCCCATTTTCAACTCTCAATCCCATTTACATATCTCAAAAGCATGTGCAGCTGTTTTGAAAGCATTTCAACCCTGCAAAGCGAACAACAGTAGCCGTGTTGTTGTAAGAATAAGCCATGTTCAGATTGACTGCTCTAATTACCATCAAGTTGGTTGAGACAGTCATCGGAGAGGCACAATCAATAACTGCATTCATCACTGGAGGATAGGCTTTGGTGCATGTTATATAAATTCATCAAAATCAAAAGGCACTCCAGCAGTAGTGGGAAAAGATTGAGTGGTTAATGGTGGGTGAGAAGTATAGGCTTTCCTGCATGTCAGAGATACTCAGTCAATGGCTACTTATCATGTCCACACTTCTTTTGTTCTGTCTTTTATGTTGTGGATAGGAAGCTTTACAATCAAGGTTTGCATATCTTTACAGTCCTTTTAAGTCATTTCTCTGGCATCGGTCCATGTAATGCTAATGTATGTACCATTGTCAGAAAATTAACTTTTCCATAATGGGTAAGAATGAAAGGGTTAAAGTCTAGCTGGTTAGCAATTTATTTAGTTCTTCTGACAGCTGTTTAAAATTAGCAGTGTAGAGGGATGCATAGTACCATATTTCAGGCCATACATTATCATATTTTAAAGATATTTTTATTTATCAGTATTGGTCATTATTGGATATATTTTCAGAGAATATTGCAATTTATTAAATGATGTTCATGTTCATTTTTCTAATTTTTGTCATATAACACTCAGTTAATGTTAATCTTTAAGAAGAATTGAACTGTTAAATAGGGATTTTTTTTAAATTAATGAATTTTTTATTGTGATGCCTAAATTCACTCATTGCATTTAAAATGATTTTTTTTTTTGTTACAAGTGTTTTCTTTTTAATTTATTTACAAAATACAATATTACAAAAGACAAAAATAGCAGAATTTTTATTTTATTTTATTTTGATATTGAATCCATAATTATCATCCATTTATCAAATCAAACATTTTTAACCTTTATGAAGACATACTTTTCTAATTATATAAGATCAGTTGTGCCTTTCATTTGTTAAATGCACTAAGCTGCTACTTATCATTTCAAATCAATTTCAACTTTTTTATGTGATAACATGAATAACTTGGCTGAGAATAGAATAAATAGATTATATAAAAAAAAATCCTCCACATTTCAAATTTCAGCGAGTTTTTGCTCCAAGACCCCGATTCATTTCCAACCCTGCTGTGTATTATCAGTGAGAAAGAGCCTCTAATGTTGTTCAATCAAGTTGTGGCTGTTGTGGATCACTATATGCATCCTTCAGCAGAGCTTGTGGTCCTCTAGGTGATATCTGTGAACCCAATAAAAACGAAGTTGTACGGGTCAGATATTGGCCTTTCCAATATCCAACAAATGTGACGGCAACCAAAACTAGCGGATATAGGGTGATCACGAGTCACTCTGAACCCAGTAAATACAATAAATCTGGTCAGGCAGAAAATAAATAGTGGCTGCCTGCTATTTCCAGCATACTCATCATGTGATCGTAGTCTTTGTGCAAAGCATCCTGTCTGTGGACAGGTTTTCGTTGACGAGCAAATACTCAAACTCCCACACAAAAGATGTTTTTCTGCCTTTTTAGAGGAGGTTGCAAAATATTAATGTCAACCCTGATAAATAAAAGTAGGATATGTGAACATCGCCGTATGACAGTTTGGTGCCACCTTGGCGCAATGACATGTGGAACAGTGAGATTAGGGCAGAGTTTAGCCACTTACTGCATGTCAGATTGTCTTTAATGTGACTAAACTAAGTTCCACACATGACCTAAAACATGCAGAATGCAGCAAAAGAAGCATAACAGGGTCTACACAATGCATGCAGAGTGAAATTCTTCCCACTAAACAACATTGTGCTGCTTTACTATCTGCAATTCATGTAAGAAAAGAAAAAAGAAAAGAGTTGCTCTGCTTCACAAAGGCTAAAAAAAAGCAAGCAAGAAAGAAATAGAAACAAACGCCATTTAAGTTGCTAAAGGCTACAAATGCATCCTTCAGGAAGAAAGCCTGAAACATGTCCTCACTCCCCCGACTGTGATTGCTAAGATTTATGGTTTGCCACAAGCTTTTTACTGGATTTGAGATATTTCATGTAATTGCTGGTACATCAGAATAGAAGAGAGCACTGGTGGTTTTCCCCTGCTCTGCACAGCTCGGTTGAATTATATATTCAATAAAAAACCCTAATATTAGCATTCACACGTGTAGCAATTGCTCTAGTGGAGCTAGGAAATCAAGATGATTTGCTTCCTCAGAACTCACAAAGAAAGAAAAGCAAGACAGACTACTGGAAGTCATTTCCGCACTGTGATGATGATCATACTGATGAGTTTAAGCAGACATGCATCACTTTCTCTGGGACTCTAAGCAGTCCATTCACTGCCATCATTGGCTGTTATAAATGAGAGATGTGATTCAGTGTGACACAGCAATGGCAGGAGTTACATATAATGGAGACAGGGCTAGTTGTCACAAGGTTGTCATATAAGGGCTGTATCTCAGTAGCTTTTGAAGTCAAAAGTCCATTCACCTAAATGTATGTTTTCTCCAGAAATTGTTTTGTAAGTTGGTATTAAAATTTTGTTCAAATTCTTATATTAGAATATTTACATTTCATATTTTTGCTGTAGGTAATATCAATAATGTTGTAAATAAATACAATAATATTACAATAATAATTTAATATAATAATATTAATAATTATTTTTATTTTTATTATTATGCAAATATGGTTACATAGATTAAAGTTAATATAATAATTATTAAAATATGTATTATTATTATTATTAATATTAAAAAATGACAAATGAAATTATATTTATTTTTTACTGATATAATAATATTACTAATATTAACTACAGAAAAATATGATGATTGGAATTAAAGTTCATGTATAATGAACTACAATTATTATGAGATACTATCTTTCCATCCATCCATCCATCTATCATCTTATTTTTTATATTTAATGGTGTTAAAAAGTCCAATCATTATATATTTTAATGTAGTTAATATAGTTCATATTTCAAATAAAAAATAAAATGTTAACATTGTAATATTTTGAATAATAATACTTATTAATAATGAATTATATTAATTTAAACTTAACTTATATAATTATTTTTATATGATTATTATTGTATTATTATTATTAACAGTTTGATTGTTTTTAAAATGTCAAAAAGCATGCTTAGTAAGCATTATTGAGTGGCAATTATACCTCCTCCTTTGACAGATTCATTATTTCATGTTGTTTGTCTGGGGGTCATCATGCCAACAGTTTTTTCTTTTCTTTAGTCTTCTTTTCTCTTTTGATCTTAATTGTTTCAGTAAGTAGAAGAAACAGTTTGACAGCGTTCATTCAGCTGCAATAGCAGTGCAACAAAGCAGAGCAAATAAGTTATGTCTTTGACATCAAATGCTCGACTCAAAGACTTTTTGACATTGTAACCTCAGGGGCCCTAAAAAATACACAAGCCATAAAATATTTTCCTTTTCTTCTTTTCTGAGAAGAGATATAAACACCATTTAATAAATTGGATTCTGTTGTTTATGTGCTTCAGTTCATTGTTTTGCATATGTAAAGGAAGCAACGTTTAACCACACACCTGTTCGATTGATAAAGCCATCTGGACTTGTTTGCATTATTTCTAGTGTGTCTCTACAATCAAAACTGTGGCTCATGTATGAAAAATTACACATGCTAACAATATGTAAATACATAATATGCATATTTAGCTCATAAACTCCATGCACACAGTTTTGTTTTTCAGTCCTGTGTGGCAGAACTCCACTTCACTCCTCTGCAAGTATTTGTCAGAAAACAGACAAACAGTGAAAGTGAGGGTTTTCTTGTGTAAAGATGCCAGCTGACTGAGTAGATCCATCAGAGTGCTGTTCCTGGAAAGCATTGGGGTCATTAAACTGCTTCCTCTCAAACCTGTGACATCACCCCTGCTGTCAGAACCCTAATATGGGCAAGAGATGTGAGCTCCTATGCAATGAAGACTTGGATGGAGCCCTGAGCCTCAAAAAGTGCCAGGTAATGAAAGAAGCTATATGTAGCTAAAAGCTTAATCCCAGAGTAGAGAAAATAACATACACCATAGTATCCATGCCTCCCATCTGAAGACATTTGGTGATATCCAATAAAGTTAAATTGTGTATTTGTGAAACGTTATCTCTTTTAATATATGGCACTGACTTTGAATTACTCTCCTCAGGTGATAAGTTATTTGAAAATAGCTGCTCATCCCACTTTAATTCATCTCTCTGCATGAGTGAAACTTCAAACAGTTACTTCAAATAAGTTGCAGACCACCCAATGCTTTTGTTTTTTTTAATCCTACTGACCTTGTGTGGAAGCAGAGAATAATATTTTATAATGAAATTCAGAGGCGTATTGAGAGCAGAGAGAGAGTTTATAACTCTCAGTGAGTGATGGAATACTGGGTGAGACCTGCTTTACTCGCATACAGCAGATGAGAGAAGACTTTTTCTTCAGAACCTGTCTCTCTCTCTCTCTCTCTTTTTTTTTTTTTTTTTTTTTTTTAGCTTTTGATTTTTGAGCACCAATAATTGGCAATAAGCTATTCTTCAACAAAAAATACAAACAGGAATATAGTACAAATAATGAACAAAAATGGCCTGGAATACCAAACATCATTATTTATTTATTATTTATTCAAACAAAAATAAACTTTAAAATAAACTAGACCAAATCTATGAAATGATCAAAATTAAATAATTTACAAATTACATAACTTTATTATAAGTTCGTACAATTTAGCACCAACTTTCACTGATAATTTGTTGAAATAAAATATTACAAAATATAAAATAAATAAATTGTTTTTATGTGTTTGAAGCCCAATGTTGTATTGTATTTGCATGCTGTTTGTGTTTTTCTTGAAGCAGAGCTGAAGAGCATATACTGTACATTAAGCTATCAGGGGTTAGCTAATTTGGGCCCAAATATCGGCTTGTAGTTATTAAATCAACTTATATTTACACTCTTTAAACTTATTATTAAATATATTTTTTTATATATATATTTCTTACAATAATTTGGGTATCAGTGTTGAATGGTTGGGATTTATGAATGCAGAAAACACAGTACAGTTTGTGTGAGACCTGAGAAAATGAAATGACATTATTTACTTGTCTTCCTGCCGTGCTGTAGGAAAGCTCCAAATAATGTTATTTCTTATTACCAAATTCATAGAGGATGCCAAGTATAGCCAGAGCCCTGCTGAGCCTCAATAATTTACAACTAAACAGAATCATGCAAACTACAGTACCAACAAACTTATCCTCCGGCCTAGAGGGGGAAAATGCCACTTAACTTTACTTTCTAAACTCACAAGCGTTTATATAATCTCGAGGAAGTCACACATTGTCATTTCTCTCGCTTTAATGATGCAGGCAGTGGCTTGTATGACAGCACAGTCCATTCGATTTTGATGCATATGCTGCAGCCACCCACCGATGCCTGTTTTAGGTTTTATGGGATTCATTCATCCTGCTGCCCCATTTAAGTTCAGACCAGGCCTCAGTGCACCTCAAACTCATAATGACACGGTGGCCTGATATGCTACATGGCAATGGCCTATTAAGAAAAACAAGCACCACTATAATTTCTGCTAACTTAGAAGCATGGGGTGATTCAAATGAACATTTTACTTAAACCAAAAATACCTAAGCTGCAATATGGTTATGTATGCTTTTTGAAATCTGTCACTTTTGATAGCATGGCACATAAACCTTTAAAACGGACTATAAAAAACATGCTTATATGTTTAGCAGAATGGCATACTCTACCATGGAGCCCACAGTAAACATGTTTTCTTCTTTTGTGAGTGTACTTTGCAACTACGGACATAATTATACATTTACGATATGTCACGCCACAATGCCCGCTGCCAATATTTTACAACTTGCGAGCGAGCATTTCAAGTGTTTTATGCTCCTCTCCAGACTTTGATAGGCAAAAATTACTGTCTTAGTTAGGATTGATCTCCTTTATGAGTTTTTGGAGGCTGAGACCTCAACAACACAACTTGGCCTTGCTGAAAGCACCCACCAGAGTACCATAAGCAGCGATTGCAGTGCACAGCACCAAGACAAAGAGGCTAAAGGCTCTATATTTATGGCTCAGGGTTCCAGCAACAGCGAAAGGGAGTGAGGGGTATATTTCAGTGACTGCTTTGGAGCTCTGATGACAGCAGGAATGGAGGAAACAATATTTTTACAGACAAGCTCCTGTGACCGTTCATTCTTATTCTAAAAGATACAGACTCTTTCAACAGAGTCTAACCATCTATGCATTATGATGGCATTGTATACTTCCAAAACAAACTTTTGTTTGTCAGTAATAAAGAAGGATGATTCAAAGGCTTGGGCCGATGCCTGGAAATGTAACAACACATACGTATGTGGTTTTCATTGGAGATGTGTTAAGTCGGTGAGTCCATGAAAATCTGTCATTGTTTCACTGCCAGGTTTATTTCACTACTTCAGTTCCCTCTACAGACTTTAAACGGTGTCTTGTTCGTGTCACAACTGTCTTCTTGCACAATTACAGGGAGAACTCAATTCTGTATTAATGTTCAGGGGAAAAAAAGAGCAGGGTTGACTGATTAACAGAGCGAATATCCTTCATTTCGTTCTAACACTGCGAGAAATGTCTAATCAGGACCCTGCCACCAGACAGCTTCTCCTGACAAGCCGTAATTCAGCCACCCCTCCGTTACCTGTGCTTTGATCAATCAGTGAATTATGCCCTGTCCTCTGGGAGCCACCAAATTTTCACCGGCTTTAAAATCACATTCCACTTGGGAGATATAAAAGACGCATAGAGGCCAGGCGGCACTGTGTTCTGCAGGGTGTCCGGTAGAGATAACACGACCACTTCTTCCCATGAAGAGGGAAAAGTGCTCATTTGAATATATTGTACAGGTGTCCTGCTTTCTCTGTGAAAAAAAAAATATTTATAAAAAAAAAGCGAAGGGAAGAAATCACAATAATAATAATCTGAAGGGTAGAGGGTACATCCTTGATCTTTTTTATCTTCTCTGTCCTGATTAATAATTTAATTTTATACAGTTTGAGTATTTCAAAACACTGTAAACTAGTAGAAAAAAAACTCCACACAACTTGTATTTCGCTTTGCATTAAATGGAACTTCTGTGGAGTTTGGGGCTGATAGTTGTTTCTTTTGCTATTTAGATGCAAAACAGTTCATTATAGGTGTAATGAATTTGTGAGCCCATTTGCATCTGATGAAAAAAATATAAGGCCATGTTATAATAGGTAATTTCAGCAACATTGCCTGCATCTGCTTTCAGCCTGATATCAAAAGTTAAAGTTCCTCAGTGCATCTACATGTGAATAGTTTGCATCGCACTGATGGTTTGCTTATAATTACAAAACATCAGCCATACCTGCAGGGACGCTTGGCTCGGTTAGCTGTCTGACGCACAAAAAAGGCAGATCACTGCAGCTTTATGCACAAAATGAACACATTTAGCTGAAGTCTAAGAGGCACTTTGAAACGGAATATCTGAAATAAAGGAGAACACAAAAAACTGCAGCGGGTTTGTGCATTTTAACTAGAGGAAAAGAGTTTTATTTTCAAGTACGTCGTATGGCTTTCTAAGAAAAACTCTGTTGGGGATTTGCTAGTTCTATTGTCTTCATGATTTTCCCTGTGAGATTATTGTAGAGGAAACCTAGGGTAGTTGTCACACTTTTTATTCTCTTGAATATTTCTCAGGATGGGTTTATTTTTTAAAGTCATTTTCTATACAGTCAATTTCTATGTAGTAAAAAAAAAACACTTTAAACTATAGTTAATTTCACCTTTTGCCAAATGGGGAATGAAACATGCAATTAAACCTCCGAAAAAAGCAAAATTTAAACCATAAAACAATGCATAAAACAGCATGTAAGGCTGTAAAAGCAATATCAGAGTGTTGTTTTGACCAACAAATACAATGATTACTAAATGTTTGGACTTGTGAGTGAAAACCTTATAGTTACTAAGATATAGTCCTTATGTCAACTTTCCTGTTTGACAACTAGATCTGGTTTCATTTGTTCATTCATTTGTTTGTTTGTATGGTTTTTGGTCATTCATTTGTGCATTTATTAATTTGTTTGTTTGTATGTTATAATAACTTCGACATTGTGTGAAAGGCCGTTTTTCTTATCTTGACTGAGTTTTGTAGTTTATAGTCATAGTTACATCAGCAGCCGTTATTGATTCCTTTTCCTCCAGCTGTCTTTGTAGTTTTCAAAGTCCATACCAAGTGGAGATGCAACACAGGATGCAATATAAGAAATAACTGTATGACACAGTGTAAATGTCAAAGTGTTCTTCTCTTTTACAATGATCCCAAGAAGGGGATTTTGTTGTTTCATCGTAAGAGTGAACTCACCATATACATACAACTAACTTTCCCAACAGAGGGACATTTCTGTACAAATACATTTGAGGATTGTGTTTGGTTGCATATAAAAGTTAATATGAACAAAGGCGCCCACACAATGTCACTAATTTAGTTATTTGATTAAATATTTCTTATATTCATTTGATATTTTAAACCTCATCATAACATTTATTTGTTTAAAAAAAAATTCAAAATTCAAAGTCTTTGTTTACTTTTAGGTTTAAATTTGACTTGAATACCATATTATCAACAATGGTCTCTGACATTTGGACCGCACTATATAATGAGCATGAATGCCATTATGTTCTTGAACGTGCATAGGCAGCAGTAATTTCCCTTTTCTCCTTGTTCATAGAAAGTACTAATATACAAAATGAGAATGTGTTTTGAGGAAAATAACCTCATCATTCCATCTGACATTTTTAGGAAGGGCTATATAGTCCATAAATTGGAACATAAAGTCATAAATGCAAGAATAAGGCAGAAAAGGGGAGAAAAGTTCAAATTGTAAATGTGCTGTGAATAATGAGATCTCCAGCAGAATGTAAGATAAAGGAGGAGATAAAAAGATGGGGAAAAGATAGAAGGGGAGAGCTTCGACTGTAAACAGTGGAAGGCAAATGAAGGAAAGTAGAGTGAAAAAGAGAGAGAGGGAGTGAGAAAATCCTCATAAAAGCACTGCTGTGTATGGCTACATTTTACGCCGGTATGTGGGAAAGGGACGGCAGGTTATGATCGGGTAGAGAATGAACTGCTATGGTTTTATTGGGTTACATTAGCATACCACAACCCTGATCTCAGCCCCTCGAGGTTATATTTGAAATATACATGTACATATTAAATGCTTGCTTTTGTTGTCACGTAATGAAAGCAAATGTGCTGCAGATCTCAGGGAGTGATAAAGCATCTATTCAGATGTAAGAATCATCCGAATACAGTTACTGTAAAATGAAATGTTATTGAGCTCATTCAGTCAAGGACTGCAAGGCTTTCTAACTTTTTGAAGCATTATGAGAGCCACAGAAATATTTTCTGACATTACATTTGACAGTGCAAAACAAAATGACTAAACTGAATACCTGAAGTCATTTGTTTATATTTATAAATGACTTTGATTAGTATTACATTATCCTTATGAAAAATATCCAGGATGGCTTGAGGAACACAGATAAACCATATACTGATGCTGATTCTCTTCACGTTTCATCAGTCAAACATTCCCATCTGCACTGTATTCAAATTGCAAAATTTCCATCTTCCATCTCTATTCAATGTTGAACTGACGCTTCACGCTGGCATTTGCGCTCAGTTTTCTGTGAACAGTAAACCCCGTCTACTTTGATTTGATTGGCCATCTCAATTACTTTGACATTGACAAGCACTGTTAACCACGCACATCTTTAGACTGGCACAGGTTAATTCTTACACTTCAATAGTATTTATAGCTCCTAATGGGCTGTGTGACTATGAGGACTGATTACATCAAAATGTACGCAGTTTTTCCTAGTGGTCACATGCCAGTGTTTGTCTCTCTGGCACACGTGTCATAGGTTGCCGACCCCTGAGCTACAGCGATAGTTGGATGCCTTGGTCCATATAGGGGATTTCCTGGAAGGTCATTTGTTTTATTACTCCTGTGAGTCTCGCTATTGGACTTGCTGTACAAGGGTGCCCTCTGCCATTGAGTATGAATGAAACAATGTGAGAGTTTGGCATGTGCGTTTTAATTTTGATATCACATCATATCACAACACCGCTAATTAACACGATAACATTACAGTGGGGAAAATATTTATTTGATCCCCTGCTGATTTTGTAAGTTTGCCCACTTACAAAAAATAAAGGGTCTGTCATTTTTATGGTAGGTTTACTTTAACTTATAGAGACAGAATGCCAACCTAAGTTACATATGAGAGTTTGGCATGTGCATTTTAATTTTGATATCACATCATATCACAACACCGCTAATTAACACGATAACATTACAGTGGGGAAAATATTTATTTGATCCCCTGCTGATTTTGTAAGTTTGCCCACTTACAAAAAATAAAGGGTCTGTCATTTTTATGGTAGGTTTACTTTAACTTATAGAGACAGAATGCCAACCAAAAAATCCAGAAAAAACACATCATATAAAGGTTAGAAATTGATTTACATATCAGTGAGTGAAATAAGTATTTGATCCCCTAACAACCAGCAAGAATTCTGGCTCCCACAGACTGGTTATGTGGAACACAGATTAGTCCTGTCACTTTAAGAAGTTACTCCTAATGTCAGCTTGTTAGGTGTATAAGACACCTGTCCACACAAACTGTATCTTCCATTCCAACCTCTCCCAGTCGTATAGTTCTATTAAGAGATTAAAATATTAGCCCTTTTCTCCTATTAAGAGATTAAAATATCAGTCCTATTGTTCTATTAAGAGATTAAATATCAGTCTCTATTGTTCTATTAAGAGATTTAATATTAGTCACTATTGATCTATTAAGAGATTAGATATTAGTCGCTAATGTTCAATTAAGTAGGACTGTCAAGATATCAAATTTTTCACTACATGATCTACATCATTATCGCGGCCAAAAGGACCATATATTGCGATATAGAAATCTTGAAAAATAAAAAATATTTTAATTAATTATAACAATAAAAGAAAAAATTGTATGCCCACGGACATCGAGTATGAATAAGACAAGTGAGAGTTTAGCGCTGTGTGACATTCATTTTGAAATGTCATGGTTATTGCCAATACGGGTATATCACAACACCCCTAATTAACACGATTACATTTTTTTAAAATAACACAATATCATCAATACAGGTATATTGCAACACCCCTATTACACACACACATATATATATATATATATATATATATATATATATATATATATATATATATATATATATATATATATATATATAAATATATAAATTGCTAGATATAAACTCAAGATAAAAACGATTACCTCACGATTACCTTTTTATTTATTTATTTAATTTATTTTTTTCTCACTGAATAACTAAAAAAACATATGCCATATATTTATGTACATTTTTTAAATGAATCTGTGCAGTGGAAATGCTTTCATTATATAGGTTCAACACGCACTTATCATTATTAGTTTTATATAGTCAACATCACATTAGCAAACAACATGATTATGCACTTCCAGACCTCCCTGATAATTGTAATACACTTATGTTGTGACATTGGTCACTGTAGGCTTTTCTTCTGCTGTCAGAGTCAAACAGAGACACATGTTTAGACAAAATGACAGGGGAAAAGAAGAAGAAAGAGGGAGTCTGAGATCAAACTGAGCTTAACTGAAAGTATGAGCCAATGCTAATGTTATCTCTGTGATTTTAGTCTTGTGTGCTGGAGCCTCTGGGCTCAGCGCTCACGGGATCACTGCACATTGTAATGCCCTGTGACATCAATAGAGCTCTTTCTCCATGGCTTTGCAATGGGGGATTGGTGCTCGTCTCCTCAGTGCTACACAAATGTCTTCATTTCTCTCAGTTTTTGAGGGATGCTAATGTCTTTTTAAGTGGCCCGAAAACATTTCGAGATGACTCGTATTTGATAATTTCCCTAATGAGTCACTGTTTCTAGCTTGTATGACATTTTGCAATGGAAGTTATTGGGAAATTCTATTAAGAAGTATGAGTTTTTCTATAACTAAACTGTCTGTGCGGAAGACAAATTAGCTTGTCTTTATTTCAAATCGTGATCAATTGCAGTGCACAATTATTGTCAAAGTTTAAATAGAACCTCACTTTAAATTGCTGCTATATAGTTAGGTGACATGTACTTATGTCACGTGATTAACGTTATTGCCTCTGCTGTATTTTTCCTACAACACCCACATTGAGTCGCTCAATAACTCATGTACTCATATCATAAACCATGTTCTCTCATCTCTTAGATTTGAAAGTCATTACAGCTCAATATAGTTCATTCACCTTCTCCAAGGTTTCACAGTAATAATAACCATAGTAACTTTTCTCACTCTCCTTCTGTTTTTCAGATGAGTTCAAGGCCTTTCTCAAGAAATTGCCAACGGATCATTTTTTAAATACCTCTGCCGTCTTAAAGTTCTGGACGTCAGATCTGGTCCTGCAGAGACGTTATGGTCTGCTGGAGGCGAGCACTAAAGTGGTGCTGGGAAAAGCCATCAAGATAGTGCGCAAACTCTTCACTCTCAGCAAGCGCTGTCCTACACAGCCAACGATCAGCCTGCCTAGAGAAAGGTACAAGGCCATATGATCTTTTTTTTCACATTCATTGCAAAACACATAGGGTAGCATATACAATGTGAGTTTTAGTAACTTTTGATTAAATGGTTAGTTCATCCAAAAACTGAAACGTCCATCATTTACTCACTCTCATGCTATTTCTGTCCATGCATGGATAGTATATGGGGTACAGCATTTTGGACCCCATTAACTTTTATTTTCCAGACAAAAACAGTTCTTCAGAATATCTTGTTTTCCATTCCAGGCTGAGTAAATGATGACATAATTTTTATTTTTGGGTGAACTATTCCTTTAATCTATTGATCAGAAATATTTTAAACAAATACTTTAGCCTTTATACATTTGTCTTTGTGGATCTGTGTCTATAAGGCTGTTGGTAGGTTCTCTCTCAATATATACCAAATTGTATGGTTTATTTAGAGAATGGCTTAGAGGCAATAAAGATGCACTATTTCATGGTCCAGCTGTTGTTCTTACAGGACAATTATTTGGTTTTTGATTCTGAAAACAAACAGTTGTCAGATATCTGAAAAGAGAGATGAGGAATGAGGCTGGGGGGATATTAATAGATTTAATTTATTGAGAATGATTGATTTAGGCCACATTTACACTGCATGTCTTGATGCCCAATTCTGATTTGTTGACTATATCCGAATTTTTTTGACAACCAGTTTATATCTTCTTTTTAAAGTGACCCATATCCGATATCTGCATTTACACAACCTAAGGTTTACTGTAAGTACTGACCCGGAAAAGTGTCCACCAGATTTGACGTCAATCACTGCCATCGCATTTTCAGTGACTTACAACAAGCATTGATAGGGGAATATCCAATCTGTCCGCTAACATTGCAGACACAAATGCACAAAATCAATGTTTTTTTGTTTTTGTTTCTTCCTGAATCGCATCTTGACATCAAAAGCTCTCCTGAACAAGAAGTACATGTTACATTATTGGATTTATAAGGTTATTAATAAACTAAAGAGTCCAGGACAACAGGAAGCCTGATGAAATGAAATCCCACAGGGAGGCAGCCAACAGAAAGGGCATGTGATGCAAGACATTTTATGTATGTATGCATGGCATTAAGTATGCGTCAACAGTTGTGAAGTGAGTAGGAAGATAATGGAGAGCCCATGGAGTTGGAGCATTTATTTAAGTGACTTGTCTCTCGCTAAATTGGATGAAAGAGAATAAAAAGAATGCACTGTCTCCTCACACGCATTCCCAAAGGCTTTTATAACTCACGTCCTCTACTGGTTAAGAACAATTTGCATTTGTCAAAGAATGGGTCATCAGCACTCGATTAATATTCGTATCAATCAGCAAGAGGAAATTAATGCCTCATTTACCACAAAGAAAATAAGGCCGATGTCAAGTCTTGACTTAACAATTTTAACATGTTAGGGAACAATTTTTCATGTCAACGAAGCCCAGATTTATTTTGATTTCATCTTCATTTAGTAAAGCCAAGCCTGTAATTTTTTCAGGAATTAATCTCGTCTGTAATTATCACCTTCTTCCTTGCAGGACTCTGGGTTTTTGGCTCAACAAAGCTCCGTCTCTGTTATACTGCAGCGAGCATGGTGTGTACGGCACCTTCTCCAAGGAAATGCATGGCTGCATCTGCGCCGCAGAGCAACGTACTGTCTGCCAGGGCAACGTGCCATGTAAGGTGGGTGAGGGGACCCTCTGCTCGTCCTGCGCCCCAGACAACATCACCCGCTGTGGCACATGCCTCCCAGGCAGCATCCTCCATATGGGATTCTGTCGCCCCAACATTGCCAACTCTTTGGACCACTACATCAACTTTGACTTTGACATGCCGGACGCAGAAATGCGTCACCTCCTCCAAAGGCTCGACAGCCGCATGGAGGTCCACGCAATCTACATCAGCAACGATGTGCGTCTGGGCAGCTGGTTCAACCCGGCGTGGAGAAAGCGCATGCTGATCACCCTCAAGAGCAACAAGAACAAATCCAACCTTATCCACATGCTGATGGGGATCTCTTTCCAGATCTGTTCCACCAAGAACAGCACGCTGGAACCCGTGCCGGCAATCTATGTCAACCCCTTCGGGGGCAGCCACTCTGAGAGCTGGTTTATGCCCGTCAACCAGCAGGACTTCCCAGACTGGGAAAGAACTAAATTGGATGCCTCGCTCCAGTGCTATAACTGGACCCTAGCTCTTGGCAGCAAGTGGAAGTCCTTTTTCGAAACGGTGCACATTTACCTGCGCAGTCGCATAATCACAGACGATCCCACCGTCAATGAGACGCTTTTTTATGAGCCACTGGACCTGGACGACCATTCGGCCAACCTGGGCTACATGAAAATCAACAGCCTGAAGGTCTTTGGCTACAGCATGCACTTTGATCCAGAGGGGATCAAGGACCTGATCTTGCAGTTGGACTACCCGTACACGCAGGGCTCGCAGGATGCGGCCTTCCTGATGCTTCTGGAGATGAGGGACCGCATTAATCGGCTCTCTCCGCCAGGAGCCCAGCCGCTGGACCTCTTCTCCTGCCTGCTGCGCCACAGGCTCAAGTTTTCGTCCAGCGAGGTGGCCCGCATACGGGAGGTGCTCCAGAGTTTCAACGCCAAGCTCCCCAACTCCACTGAGCCAGAACTCAGCCAGCTGTGCAGCTAGCTCAAATGAGCCTCTGTCGCTCATTTTTGCCTGCCTGTGAGAATGTATTTGTAAATGTGATGAGAGAGAAAGGGAAAATAAATATATTGTCAGTGTGTGTGTAAATGTTTGTGGATGAGATTGTCTTTCAATTCTCTTCCTTTGGGCAGCAATTGTAAGAAACAGAATTTTTGATTGTAACTCATACAGGAGCGTACCTTAGAAGCTGTAAGTTCCCAGAATATTCCCTTGCTGGGAAAACTTTGTTGGAGCTAGCCTACAGTCAAACTACTTATTGTCTTTGAGTAAGGGTTCCTTTTGAGATGATGGGGACTGCCTCTACATGATTCATGAATAGGAACATTTTAAGTGAGAATATATAGCTACAATTTTTTAGCACGTATGTGCTAGTGTTGTAGTTATTCTTGGTGATGTCAATTTTCAAGATGAATCCGGAGAATTGATAATAAGAAATCTATTCCGATGTAAAGTGTCTGAGCATAGTGGTCCAATGGTTATAACAATCAGCAAAGATTCAAATTTGTGCTTTTCTATTTTATCTGGAGTAGCATCATGTATTGTGAGATCTGTATATCTGTATTTAATGTGGGACTGAAATACCAGAATGCTGGATAGAATTTCCTTTGTATTCAGAGATATGGCTAAACCAAAAGGTAATCATAAAAGCAAACTGAATGGCGAAATTTCTTTATTATTATAATTGTTTTTTTGGTTCACTGAAATCTCTTTTGAGAAGGCAACCAAAAGGTTACAGTACATACTTACGATATTGTTTTGAAGAGGTTTGTGGGCCACTTTGTAAATACTGCTCATCTCATTCAAGATGTGAAAAGCTTCACATTGCTTCTTGGATATATACCGATAAACAACCATATTTGTACTTTTTTGAAAAAAGAAAGAAAAAAAAGCGCCCCACACTTCAACACAAAACAATTGCCTTATGAAGTGAAGTCTCTGTTCTGATATCAAAGCACACTTGGCTGTATGACTCTCTCTTTAAGAAAAAAAGAAGAAACTACTTTTTTCTCGTTCTTTTCCTCTTCTTGTTCTTTTCCTCCTTTTTCCTCTATACTAAATTCTGATTTCAATTAAAGTGACCTCTAATCTGTAAATGTCAATTCTTAATTTAAGTATTACATGAGGAGTACATTACATGTTATCTATGTGCAAATGCAGAGTAACATTTACATCACCTGGTTCAATAGCTTTGTTTCCCACAACATTTCCATGCTTTTCTATTAGACATATGATGATGTGACAAGGCATAACTGTAATACATCAATTCATTAAGTATCTCTACATCTTGAGGCAATTATTTCCACTCAGCATTTAATAACCGTATATGTACTGCTTAAGTGTTCTTGATTAAGTTACTTGGGTTGTTGCATTTGTCAACACAAACAGCCACAGAATTACAGCCTTTGACAACACAGAGCATTTATTACTGCTTTTTATATAAAACTGCAATGTGTGGAAATGTCTGTGAAAATTGCATATATGCATCAACATAAAAAAAATGATCAGTTTCCTGTCAAGATAAGATGGATCGTTCAATATACGAGGAGCAACTTTTACAGTGCAACATAAAAAACTAAACTAGAATAAAAAGTGCAATTTATGCTGTTGTCATGGAGAGCTGTAGGACCTTCACATTGTCTGTCACGATATATCCGTGACTCAACTGTGAAGGGGGAAAAACATTCTCGCTAAATTCAGAAGATGGAAATCACAGGGAGTCTTTAAATATGAGTTGTTTATCTTAATGTCTAAGACAGGAATCAGATTTCGCCCTTCAATAAATTGTCAAGACAGTGAAGGGCGTCTAATCAATCACAACAGCCCTATGTAAACTGACATAGCCTCGCTCTTGAGAAACACAATCTGAATATTTCTGTATTTTAAGATTTATTATGACTAAACTGCCTGTTACAATGTATTTTTGCATTTTTTGCAAAACACTTTATAATAACTTTCATAAATTAAGTTCTAAACAATATATATATATGTATATATATATATCTGTATACTATGGTCCAAAGGTTTGGGATCGGTAAGATTTTTAAAATGTTTCTGAAAGAAGTCTCTTCGTCTCTAATGCTTTATCTTTTATTTTTTAATAGATTTAATATATTTTAAAATGTAATTTATTCCAGTGATGGCAAAGCAGAATTTTCAGCAGCCATTTCTTCAGTATTCAGTGTCACGGGATCCTTCAGATATCATTCTAATATGCTGATTTGTTTGTTTTAATTATTATTATAATCAACGTTGTTAACAGTTGTGCTGCTTCATACATTTGTGGAAACCGTGATATATATATTTTCCAGGATTCAACAGCATTTATGTTAAATAGAAATCTTTTGTAAAATCATAAATGTCTTTACTGTCACCATCTATTTAATATGCCCTTGCTAAATAAAAGTATTAATTTATTGATAAATATTTTAGATAAATTAAACTCTTACTAACCCCAAATTCTGAACTACAGCATACTGTATATAAAATTCTGAATATCACATTCATGTATAATGTAATCTATATTAACAAATGATCTTTTAAGAATTACATAGGCATAATGTATTGTTTAAAAATGTATGATATAAAAAGATATGAAAGTTATTACATAGTGTCACCTATATATCTCATCTTGCGTCCATATCTCAGTTTTTAGTTTGTTTGTTTTTTATCCTCCAATCTAATATATTTCTGATTAAAATCACTCCAGCCATCGTGGTCTCATTCTTGTTTATGTGCACAGTTGACTGAGAAAGCTATTACATTTTCCTGTGCAAAGGCATGAGATGAAAATTCATTATTTAACAAGGTGCTGACCATCTACTCAATTTCTGCTGTACGTGTTGCTATACACTCTCATGTCAAAGTGAACATACTTATATGCCATATCCAGCCATCTTTGGGATACCCGATTTAACAATTTCATCTTTCCTTTAGCAGATGTCATGCTATCTTTCACCTAATATGCAACACTGTACTCTGTATTACATTTGAAGCTTTTACATTCAACACAGGCCAGACATCTCTCAGATTCTTTACTGTAACAGATACAAGCAGCTTTGTTTTCATTTCTTTGGGAATTCACCAAGGGTTTTATTCTGATTTTGCCTCTCAGATACACAAGATTATGCTTTTCTAGAAACATGTCAAATGTGACCTACTTTCAGGCCTTTTCTGCATGCAGTTTCAGTGATTTAAAAATAAAATGTGAGGTTTTTCAGATTCGAGGAAAGCAATCGAAAAGCGGTCCTCATTAGCATTCTATGAAAAAAAAAAATCCTCTAATGTGCACAGAAATGCTGCGGTAAGGGGGCAAAAAATAAATATTTGTAGTGAAATCATTGCATTAATTAATTTCAGCCTGTAGTTATTTACTGAGCATGCTCTGAAACAAAATGGCATGTTGTCAAGCGAATCTAGCTCCTGGAGTTTGAGGTATCCGTTGGCGTCACTAGTTGCTGAATCAATTTACACACGTCAGGACTCTAAGAAAACCTCAGAAATGCTATTTCAGGACATCTCATCTCCGTTCTTAATTCTGGTTGCAATCAACTTTTCCAATCCCGTCTTTAAACTTCATTTCTGTGTTGCAGATAGCCAGACACACATACCTGTATATCTGTATGAATACAGCATTCCAGGCAGCTTTTCCATGCTGTAAACATTTCAAGACTGAAACTGTATCTCTGCCATTTCATAAACAGCCTGTATATCCACCAATTTTTGGAATAAAATTCAAATAACATTTAATCTCAGAGGGGTCAGTCCAGGGTCCTACCTTCAATCTCCATGCATTGCCATAATGTGGCATTTAAATTTTTTTTAATGTCCAGAACCAAAGTGCTGAATGTAAATAGTTTGACTGCATCCATTTCTATAAGAGACAATATAGCTCAGTTACGAGCGTGAGGTGCCAGCTTGAAATATTGCAGAGGGGACTCTGTATGTGGTGTATGATTCTGTACAGAGTCAGATATGGGCGGTGTGGTCATGAAGTGAAACATTATCTTTATACTCTTAAGATCACTTCTCTCTCTCTCTCTCTCTCTCTCTCTCTCTCTCTCTCTCTCTCTCACTCAATGTTTTAACAATATGTAAATGTTCTTATATGAATTAATAAAAGGATGAAACAATCCTTTTCCCCATGGAATCTAAATGAATGCTTTACTGGGTAAGTGCCATCTCCTTTCTACCATGAACTCTTTGAACTGTTACACAGCAACAGACGACCATTAAAAGATTTGGTCATGAAGTGAAACATTATCTTTATACTCTTAAGATCACTTCTCTCTCTCTCTCTCTCTCTCTCTCTCTCTCTCTCTCTCTCTCTCTCAATGTTTTAACAAGATGTAAATGTTCTTATATGAATTAATAAAAGGATGAAACAATCCTTTTCCCCATGGAATCTAAATGAATGCTTTACTGGGTAAGTGCCATCTCCTTTCTACCATGAACTCTTTGAACTGTTACACAGCAACAGACGACCATTAAAAGATTCAATTTAGCCATTGTTTTCCATGGTACTAATCATTTACTTTTACGATGTTCACAACATCAATTTGTAGGTTAATTTCTAATAGGTTTTTAGAACAGCAGTTTTCTATTTAAAATAAACAAGGCCTGTAGATCACAGGGTTGTCCCTTATTCAGAATTGAACTGAGAATATCTTTTAAATTCCTACATTGAAATTTGAATTGATTTTACACAACATAGGCTCATTGGAGGAAAAAATGCCTTTTCCTACATTCTTGCAAAACTCCAAGAAATGTACCTATAAACACAATTCACTGCATATTCCAGTTGAAATGACCAATAGTAGTAGTAAAACACCAAAAACTTTTATTGCTTTTCACACAAATTATGATTACAAGGTCAGATTATCGACTAATAAAGAATTATTTTCATGCAGTTATTCACACAATACTATGACCTCAAAAGTCAAAAGTCTTGTAGAAGCAAGCTATGACATGGTTAGCGAATGTGTTTTATCTCATGCTTGCTTTTGTTCATATTATTAAGGTTAAAGGGGTCATATGATGCGATTTCAAGTTTTCCTTTCTCTTTGGAGTGTTACAAGCTGTTCGTGAATAGATAAGATCCCTAAAGTTGCAAAGTCTCAAACCCAAAGAGATATTCTTTATAATAGTTAAGACTCGTCCCCGCCCTCCTAAAATGCCTTGTTTAAACACGCCCCCACATGTCTACGTCACTGTGTGGGAACATTTGCATAACACCGCCCAAACTTTCACGCAAAGAAAGAAGGCATAACTTTGATTCTCGCTGTAGTATTGTTGCCGGCACCGCAATGTTGTGAAGATGCTGTGTGCTTCGTTATGAAAGTGAAACTACTTTGTTTGGCCTTCCAAAAG
>NW_015505200.1:3122065-3123295 GCF_001515645.1 Sinocyclocheilus grahami | reverse complement strand
TCTCTCTCTCTCTCTCTCTCTCTCTCTCTCTCTCTCTCTCTCTCTCACTCAATGTTTTAACAAGATGTAAATGTTCTTATATGAATTAATAAAAGGATGAAACAATCCTTTTCCCCATGGAATCTAAATGAATGCTTTACTGGGTAAGTGCCATCTCCTTTCTACCATGAACTCTTTGAACTGTTACACAGCAACAGACGACCATTAAAAGATTCAATTTAGCCATTGTTTTCCATGGTACTAATCATTTACTTTTACGATGTTCACAACATCAATTTGTAGGTTAATTTCTAATAGGTTTTTAGAACAGCAGTTTTCTATTTAAAATAAACAAGGCCTGTAGATCACAGGGTTGTCCCTTATTCAGAATTGAACTGAGAATATCTTTTAAATTCCTACATTGAAATTTGAATTGATTTTACACAACATAGGCTCATTGGAGGAAAAAATGCCTTTTCCTACATTCTTGCAAAACTCCAAGAAATGTACCTATAAACACAATTCACTGCATATTCCAGTTGAAATGACCAATAGTAGTAGTAAAACACCAAAAACTTTTATTGCTTTTCACACAAATTATGATTACAAGGTCAGATTATCGACTAATAAAGAATTATTTTCATGCAGTTATTCACACAATACTATGACCTCAAAAGTCAAAAGTCTTGTAGAAGCAAGCTATGACATGGTTAGCGAATGTGTTTTATCTCATGCTTGCTTTTGTTCATATTATTAAGGTTAAAGGGGTCATATGATGCGATTTCAAGTTTTCCTTTCTCTTTGGAGTGTTACAAGCTGTTCGTGAATAGATAAGATCCCTAAAGTTGCAAAGTCTCAAACCCAAAGAGATATTCTTTATAATAGTTAAGACTCGTCCCCGCCCTCCTAAAATGCCTTGTTTAAACACGCCCCCACATGTCTACGTCACTGTGTGGGAACATTTGCATAACACCGCCCAAACTTTCACGCAAAGAAAGAAGGCATAACTTTGATTCTCGCTGTAGTATTGTTGCCGGCACCGCAATGTTGTGAAGATGCTGTGTGCTTCGTTATGAAAGTGAAACTACTTTGTTTGGCCTTCCAAAAGTGGACACAACAAGAAATAAGTGGTTAAGTTGTATTTACAGCACTGTTCCAGAACAGTTCAACCCAAATATTTGTGTGTGTGCAACGCATTTCACGGAGGACGAGGACTGTTTCCTGGGAGAGTAGCCTACAATGCCGGTGTTC
>NW_015505200.1:3052530-3121906 GCF_001515645.1 Sinocyclocheilus grahami | reverse complement strand
TTCTCTCTCTCTCTCTCTCTCTCTCTCTCTCTCTCTCTCTCTCTCTCACTCAATGTTTTAACAAGATGTAAATGTTCTTATATGAATTAATAAAAGGATGAAACAATCCTTTTCCCCATGGAATCTAAATGAATGCTTTACTGGGTAAGTGCCATCTCCTTTCTACCATGAACTCTTTGAACTGTTACACAGCAACAGACGACCATTAAAAGATTCAATTTAGCCATTGTTTTCCATGGTACTAATCATTTACTTTTACGATGTTCACAACATCAATTTGTAGGTTAATTTCTAATAGGTTTTTAGAACAGCAGTTTTCTATTTAAAATAAACAAGGCCTGTAGATCACAGGGTTGTCCCTTATTCAGAATTGAACTGAGAATATCTTTTAAATTCCTACATTGAAATTTGAATTGATTTTACACAACATAGGCTCATTGGAGGAAAAAATGCCTTTTCCTACATTCTTGCAAAACTCCAAGAAATGTACCTATAAACACAATTCACTGCATATTCCAGTTGAAATGACCAATAGTAGTAGTAAAACACCAAAAACTTTTATTGCTTTTCACACAAATTATGATTACAAGGTCAGATTATCGACTAATAAAGAATTATTTTCATGCAGTTATTCACACAATACTATGACCTCAAAAGTCAAAAGTCTTGTAGAAGCAAGCTATGACATGGTTAGCGAATGTGTTTTATCTCATGCTTGCTTTTGTTCATATTATTAAGGTTAAAGGGGTCATATGATGCGATTTCAAGTTTTCCTTTCTCTTTGGAGTGTTACAAGCTGTTCGTGAATAGATAAGATCCCTAAAGTTGCAAAGTCTCAAACCCAAAGAGATATTCTTTATAATAGTTAAGACTCGTCCCCGCCCTCCTAAAATGCCTTGTTTAAACACGCCCCCACATGTCTACGTCACTGTGTGGGAACATTTGCATAACACCGCCCAAACTTTCACGCAAAGAAAGAAGGCATAACTTTGATTCTCGCTGTAGTATTGTTGCCGGCACCGCAATGTTGTGAAGATGCTGTGTGCTTCGTTATGAAAGTGAAACTACTTTGTTTGGCCTTCCAAAAGTGGACACAACAAGAAATAAGTGGTTAAGTTGTATTTACAGCACTGTTCCAGAACAGTTCAACCCAAATATTTGTGTGTGTGCAACGCATTTCACGGAGGACGAGGACTGTTTCCTGGGAGAGTAGCCTACAATGCCGGTGTTCTTGCAAATAATGCTGACTCACAGCCTGTAAGTACGCTTTCATATTTAAAGGATTTGCCACTGACGATTCAAACGTGGGTTTTGAGCAGTGTAGTGTAAATTAGCGCTTGTTGTTTGTCGTTTCTCCGATGACAAATGCAGACATGGTTTTATGTTTACACGGCGCCATGCGATGAAACGCAACGCGTAAAAAGACAGTATAAGTCATTATAATCAGTAATTATGTCCCCACTGGATGCTACAAATGCCTTGTTTATAATGGGTTTTATTGGTTTTGTCTCATCGCGCCGGGACAAGGCATCACAGTATGGTAAGGGGCGTAACATTTCCGTCACACGCGTGAGGTATTCGGCCAATCACAACTCACTGGATAGCTGGCCAATCAGAGCACACCTCGCTTTTCAGAACGATGAGCTTTGTAAAAATCGTAAAAAAGTTTCAGAAAGGTGGGGCATAGAGGAGAAACAATAATGTACAGTATGTGGAAAAAAATGTGTTTTTTTAACCTTAAATCGCATAAACACTTTTCATTACACCAAATACACAAAATAATGTTCATTTTTAGCAACCGTCATATGACCCCTTTAAAGTTTAGGAACATTATTTTCAAATGCGATAGAGCATTAACCTTTTAGGGCCACTCACTGGACATTTAATTTCCGAATTCTAGCGATATGTACAACAGACAACAAAATAAAACATTACCAGATTCACATAGATCTGTTTCAGATAAATCTGAACGCACTTTTGGCACCACTCACTGAACATTTCCTTTTGAAAGTGTTATAAAAGGTGTAAGAATCAATGAAATATCATTCTGTCACAATGTCGCACCAGGCATGTTTTTCAATGAGCCTGGGTTGATATTACAACTGCAAACAGGAAGCAGAAACATTAGAAATTCCCAGTGCTAATCCTCAATGACAATGATAATTCTCTTTCAGGTTTTAGGACTACAAACTGAAAAGGTTAATTAAATGTAGGGGGGCAGAACTGCTGTTGCTGTATGTTTAGAAGAGAGGCCAATCTGACCTCAGTGACTCTTTCCTACCTACTCCATTTGTCCCTGCTGGAACATAAATCCTGTGAGGAAACAGGAAGATAAGCGAGCCAGGGAGTTCAAAATATAATCAGACTTCAACACACCACACCGCAGAGCAAATACATTCTTCCTGATTCTCCTCCAGTCTACATTTGAGGATTCAAAGGCAGATAAATAGACACCACAAACAGGTTTAGCACAACAGAGAACCGGAAGAAAGTTAACAAGACAGGCTTCCATGGGCATTGAGGGTGGATACACAGGCTTAGTTTATTTTGTTCCATCTAAAACGGGGTTTTAAAGAAATGAAAAGGTCGACGCTGGTAGAGGAACAGAAGGAATTGGCGTGCCAGCTTCCTCAGCTTCAGCAGAGATGTGTGAATCAATAAGATGGTTGGGGGTTGACAGAATGACAGCCACTGGGAGTCCTGAAGGACATCCTGTGAGGGAGAAGAGAAGAGGAAGGGTAAAAGAGAATCTGACAGGCCACTTTAATGAATAGTAATTATTTTTCAAAGAAAACGGCTCTGTGGGTTGTAACGGTGAAATCTGTTTCCCACTCAAGGAATGAAGATGTGATTTGTTACTCAGGCCAATGGGAGGTTTGAAGAAGCAGAATCCTGACACAGAGGGTGAAAGTCCAGAGCAATGAATCGTTTTGAAGAAAATCTCTTTTATTGTGACTGAAACTCTAAAATATCAGAATTTTCTAATAGATTTTGTCATTAACTGTGTCTTTATACATTAAAGAGACAGTTCACCAAAAAAAAGAAAAGAAAACTGTCTTCATTTACTTGTTCTAAATCTATATACTGTACGTGATCAGCTAAGCTCAAGAAAGGCAAATCTGATTTTAACACATTTAATATGACTATACATATTACATGACTGTATATATTACTACACAAAAATTAAATCATAGAATTATAAAAATACTATTGCACTGTAAAATAAAAATCAGTACAACTATAATAATAACTTATTATTATTATTATTATTATCATTATTTTATATTATATTTAACATTACAGATCAAAAGTAAAATTACTAATTTTATATTTATGGTCATCTTCATTTCTTTCGAACATTAAACCATAGAGCTTTTATTTGGGTGGGAAAATGCAGGGAGACGTTAAAGTTTCTCTTTTGACCACAGATTTATAAACAATTCTTCTTTCTGTTCCACAGAACAAAAACTCATATGGGTTTAGAGCAACATAAAGCTAATTAAAGGAAGCCAGAACTTTTCATTTCTCAGTGAACTGTCCATTTAATGAGCTAAGCTGTCCTGGTATTATAATTAAGGTTCTCCTACTTGTCTTTGTCTCCTCTTACTTGATGATAAAAGTTATGCAAGATCTACTAGGAGATAACTCTGTAAAAAATGATCTAATGTAATCCTAAGGCCAACCAAAAGTACAAGAACTGTGAATCCCCTCCCAAATATAATGAAATAAAGGGTCTTTCTTGCAAGAGTCTTTCTTGATCTTTTTCTCTGTGCTCCAGGCTATGTGCAGCTGAGAAAGTGAGTGAGTAACTCCTTAATGGCTCTGGCTCATTTGAAGCTGTGCAGAAAAACAGCGAAAGAAGCATTGGGGGAAACTCTCATGTGTGTCTGGCCTTGAAATATGTTGTCTTTCATGCATCCAAGTGTTTAATGATGGAATAAAACACAGGATAATTGCATTTTCTGGTATGCTGGATGTCATATTGTTTATTAATTGTGTGTTTGGAAATCAGGGTGCACAGGCAGCGTTTATCTAAAGTTAATTTTGTATGATGTTTTCTCATTGTAAGTTAATTGGGGACTCTCTGTCCTACTATGTATTACACACAAAAATTCAGCATTTTCTAAATGTACATAAAATTACAATGTATTAGATCTATACAATAGTTTGGTTGTTTTATTATTATCACGCACAACAAACAGAAAGCAGGACAACAGCCAACAGCATTAGCCTCAGGATGAACTGATGATTCTGTTGCACTCTATGTCACTGATAAGCATGACACAGCATTTAGAACTACAATAGCCATCATGTTCACATGTACTCCTGCAATGCTTTTGCATACTTTAAATATAACTATTTCTCCCAACATGGGGAAGAGCAGTTTTCAAGTATAATTCAACTCTAATAAATAAATTCAAAACAAAAATGACATGAAATGCCAAGTAGTGAAAATGCTACTTGGATTGTGAATGATTGATATATGATATTTTATAGTGCACACTCTAATTTGTTAATATTTCATAATACATTCAGATCACATTTGCCATCATCTAACATCATCAATTAGCAAATCAAATAATAAAAAACATATTTTTATACTATACATTATAACGTTGTGTTGCTTAAGTTCATATGTATACATTCATAGACATTCATGCATATATTTATTCACATGCACCACACATTGATTTGTTTAGTTTTTTAGTATATTTAGACAAAATAGTACAGAATTTTAATATTAGCCAATTATGGGTAATGAGAAAAAAAATTAATATGAATTTTCACATGGGTGCAGTCAGTCTTGCGCACGTTGTTGGACATATCAAAATATAAAAGTAACTGATCAGTAATGATACAAAAGTACTAATAATACCAACAAAAGTAATGCAATAAGAATGTTTATGTAACATTATAGATTTGCATTCAGACCAAATGAAGTAAAGTCTAATTCTTTCTATTAAGTGGCCAGCTGAAATTAGGATCATTATGGTCAGCATGTGGTGGCAGGCAGCATATAATGAGGAAACATCCAGAAGCAGGGAAATAAAGGACATGAGCAGCAGTGTGTGAAAACAAATTCTGCTTTTGTTAGTAAGCTTCATACATGCCTGGACAGACAGCATGTGCTGGTGAGAAGCGCTTGCCGTCAAGTGCAGGGTGGTCTGTCCCAGAATGAAGCATCTCTGAAGATGTCCAAAGACTGTCTCTCCCTCCAGAGTTGACATGAGAGGGTTCCTCTAATCCAGACTGTCAGAAGGAGAAGCAAGGACAACCAAAATGAGCAGCAGGCAACCGATCCATATCACTACTGTCAAAATCCCTGGAGAGGAAGAGGAACAGAAACGAGTGGATCAAGTCAAGCAGAATGTAAATTCAGATGATGAAGCAGCATGTGTGTGCTGTTTTGTGCGATCTTGTGTGTGTGTGATTCAGGATCTGCTGGGAGATGAGAATTGCACAAGCACACATGGGACATAACCAGTGATCGAACTGAACAATGTAGGTGGTGGTCAATACTACTGGGAATATATATATTATTATTATTATACTGTACATTATAAAGTTGTGATGCCTAAATTGACATGTAGCATTTCTTGACAATGATGCATGTATATATTCAGTGGTGCCTGCAGCTGTACGGCTGTACGCACAATGAGCGCTCAGACTAACCTGAGATTTGCCCCGCAAACATTTCAGCAGGTATTATAGGCTTGTGTGTCCCGTATTTCTATTGACTTAACCAGCCATGCCATTAATTATGAATTTATCAGTCTTTTGCATGCCAAAGTCCATTTCTGCATAGAAATATTACACCAAATAGAAGCAAACAATCGTGCTATACGCACTTTCATGAGATCGGGTTAGTCTACACCAATTCATTTGTAGGCTATTTTACAAATGGGAATACACCGAATTCATGACAATGTTTTACATTCAAGCTACCCGTAAAATTTATAGTGAAAAGTACTTTAAAAGGAATGCAATAAAGTAATTTTTAAAGCTGTTTTTAAAGCATTTGCTGCATGTATAAAAAAATAGGCTAATAAATAATTCACATATCAGACAAAATTGCGTTGCAGCAAATCCTTTAAATGTTAAGGTATTCAGAACAGAGCTACATAAAAATCTGAAAATATAAGCAGCTATAGGCTACAATTATAGGACACAATTTTACATATATTCCATTATAATTTGTGTTTTATTTTTAATTGTACATAATTATAAAATAAAACACAAATTATTGGGCCTGTTTTAGGATTTTCCTTATTTTTATATTTTAGACATCCATCAATTATGGTGATGGAAAAAAATGACTGCCATCTCCTCACTGGATGTGCTTTCAGGGAAAAATGCACGGATCACATAATGAAAGAGTTTCTATTTTCAATTTGAATTATTTCATTTTAAACTAGTAATTTGAAACTTTCTATATATTTTTATCATGTCTGTGAGGCAATTCGCTGAGTTTAGGTTCATCATTGTGAAGCGCTCCTGTTCAAGACCGAGACGGCAGAAAGCGTTTGTTTTCTTTATTTTATAAAAGCACAACCGATTGTTGATACTGTGAGGGCACAAAAATAAAAGTAGACCCTTTACAATTTAGAATGATGTATTACTCTTACCTTTATGAGTAAGAGTACCTTTACAGTTGTTTCCACTGTTAGAAAAAAATGCAAGTGATCGCGCCGGCGCCTCCATGTCCTGCAGAGCACTCTTCAGCTTCCACTCTCTGCACAAACGATTGGATATGCGTCTAACAGCGCACATTTATCTAGGTTAAACATTTAAACTAACATTGTGATATGCTTGAACTGTTTTATATATAGACTTTATTTTAGGCAAGTCATGATGATTTGAGAAGTCTAAATTGATCAAACATATAGGCTATGATCAATTCACTGTCTGCCGCTGGCCGCTTGGTCGTTACTTAAAAAAAAAAAACTTACATTTAACGAACAAAAAATGCTCCAAACGTTTTTATAAATTAACTTTATAAAAAAACAAAACAAACTATAATCACTTTTCCATTCCATAAAAAACTGAACTATTTTAATAGCTGAAACAGTAGTAAGCGTTTTTGGGAAAAGGGGAAAAAAGACGGGCTAGGGCCTATATTTGAGGCCCGTGCAGGGCTCTAATCCACTTCATCCATCGCTGTTTTGCTCTCTGTTTTCATCTGTGAGCATGCTGTTGATATATGTATTTTACTATTTTGTTGAGTTTAAAACGTGTGACACATTCGTTCTGCTCTCACTGATCATTTGTCACCCCCCCCCCCCAATAAAAACAATTATAAATACAACTCCGTGCATACCCTCGGAAGAAATCCTGCAGGCACCCCTGTATATATTCACATGTACCAGGATGACTGATTTAGTATATTCAGACAAAATATATATTAAAAATATACTTTTTGCTTTCATATATTTCTAATTTTGCCTAATAAATTCATATTAAATTTGCCATCATCTAACACTCACTTAAGCTAACATTTGAAAACACTAATAATTCACCATAATAATTGGAGTATGACATGTTGTTTTCAACATAATGTTTGAATTAAAACATTAACAGTTTCTTCTCTTAATAAAAACTTTAAATACATTGAGTTAACATACTACACTCGAAAAGAAAATAAATCACTACACTATGAATCAAATTCTAATTCTTTGTGATGACAATGTTTATTAGGTTTTTGGCATCAAATCTTTCATTTGAATCATTGAAAAATATCACTTTTAATGCGCTAAAAATTAACAAAATTATGTTTGGTCATTTACTACCATTTATTACTTGACCATTTATATCCGAATGAATGGCCCTATATAGAATACATATTATATGCTGATAGTCAAAACGTTAGCTCACAAGACTTTGTCTAGTGAGAGTCACAGCACAGACTGTCTCTTCTAGCAGTGAGAGAGCCGACAAGTTTACGTGAGCTGCTGGTACGCTAGAATAATTCATATATTGCATAATTGTGATAGATATCTCGTAGCACTTCACACTGCACCATAGATAACCATCATTACCATCAGCATTTCTCATTTCTCACACTTGCATACTTATAAAATATAATCTTCACACAGTTTTGACAAGTTGGTAGTTTTCTCTAGGCATGTGTCTGGTTTCCACAATAATCTACAATGCAGCACTGCCACCGTAAAAACAACTTCAGCCTGCTCTGATCAGATCACAACACAAGAACTTCTACACAGAGTGACAGAGTTTTCCCCACAAGATCAACAGTATTCACTCTGTTAGATTTCTCCAGTAAAGCAGTGCAAAAGAAAGCAAGATATCACACATCAAAACTTCTGAAGTTCTTAGGTTTCTCCTCCGAGCTTAGGAAATGGATCAAAGATCACTTTGTGTTATTTTTCTGAAGCTTTGTGTTTTATTTTTATGTGGTCCCATTTAGCCCTACAGTAATACAACTAAAACATCTTACAATTAATAAGAAATAAAGGATAATTGAGTTATAAAATATTCTGTTTTCAAAAAATGTGATTATTTAGGTGGATCATTTACTGTTTGAGAAACAGACACCAAACCCTTCTATTGGTAAACTAATAGGCTTTTCTAAACTTGGCAACCTGGCAAGTGCACAAAGTAAGAAACATTAATGTTTGTTTTATTTAGTGGCAATCTCTTTTCAGATGTTCCAACAAAACTTTGAAAAACTGGTCCCTTATAGGAACAACCATTTTACAGGACTGTTCTCAGCGTATAATCAGAGTTTGTTTTGGCGGATGGTACATTGTGCCCCACAGAAGAAAGTTACATTTTATTGAGGTTGTTCTTGCACAGTTCAGGACTTCTCAATTATGTTTTATTTAGGTATCAACTTTCCTTTAGGGGAAATAAAAAATTAAAAAAGAAAAACAGATATAAATGGTATAAAACCATAAAAGAGACATAAAAAACAACAAATGGCATACAATAAGACTATAAAGCTATATACAATGGATAGCGTAATACAAATATTTGACTTGGGAAGAATTTGGATAAATGTTCATATTGCAACCTCTGAATTTTGACTGCAGAATTGGCATGTTAGCTAATCTGAGCGGAGTAGTTGAGATGTCTTTTAAACCCTAGATACTACCCAATGTTCTCCGAACTTTGGCTAATGTTCTGGCAAGGTTCTCTCAAAGTTATGAACAAACATTCTTCCAGTAACGTTAAAAGAACATTTGTTCCAAGTAATATGGTCTTTAAAAATGCTCAACACGTCTGCACCAAACCGTTATTTATGCATTGATCATGGAAGGTTTTTCTGAAATGTTTTATTTGTAAACTCATCTAACATTTTTTAAGCGTTACTACTGCTTGTTTCAGAATGTTTAGAGAACAAAAATAACATTATCATATTTGCAAAACGAGAGGTTTTTTCTTCTGCTGAACATTAAAGAAGGTAATTTGAAGAATGTGGTGTAACTAAAGAGTTGTTTGTCCCCACTGGCTTTGACAGTATGGAAGGGAAAAAAAGGGTTTGGTTACCCACATTTTTCAAAATATCCTTTTGTGTTCAGTAGAAGAAAGAAATTCATACAGGTTTGGAATTTTCATTTTTGAATTATACCTTTTTCTATAAAGTTTGCATAACAAAGAAAAAAAATGTGTTTTAAATGTTCGGAGGACAATGAGAAATATTTTCATAACTTAACGGGAACATTAGCATAATGTTTTTCGAAAATATTCTTGTTGGCTGGGCATATACCGTAGGTGACATTACTGAAGATTTTTCTCTGGCATCCATTTGCTCTCTATTTAATCTCACTGCAGTCTAGGAGAAACAACCAGTGTTGGAAGAAGTACCTGAAAGTCACACTTAAGATGTATTTAGATGTATTTACGCATGTAGTGTGTAACTTCATTCATCATTCATTCAACCAATTTGTTCAAAAAGTGAAGTGCTGTGATGTTTGTTTGGAACTATTTTCGTTGGCAAAATTTAGCAAAAACAGGCAATTGTGTCTAAAATGTAAGTCTCTTAATGCTAACTTTATTAAACTTGTATAAAATCAACATTTGTTATGCTGATATCTGGAGAAAAAAACGGTCCAAAAAAAACGTGTGATATAGATTAACTATATTAAATTATATAAATATAAAAGACATACAGAGGCATTTTTGCCACCTACAATTTAGAATGCCTTGAATTTTGATGATTCTAAATGTGTTTTAAAGGGGTCATCTGATGCTTTTTTAAAGATCATTATTTTGTGTATTTGGTGTAACAGAATATGTTGACATGCTTTAATGTTCAAAAAACACATTATTTTTTAAAATACTGTACATTATTGTAGGTCCTCTATGCCCCGCCTCTCTCAAACGCTTTGTTTTCTACAAAGTCCCTCATTCCGACAAGCGCAGTCTACTCTGATTGGCCAGCTGAACCAGTGCATTGTGATTGGCCGAACACCGCAAGCACTCGTCGGAAATGTAACGCCCCTTACCATAATCGCGAGCTTCAAGCTTTCAAAATAAATGTAAAGACAGAACCAGAAAGGGGAACAGAGTCGCGTGACAGACACAGTGATGAAGCTGGTATGTGTTTGTGATGTGATCCCCTCTCTCTCTCTCGCTCTCTCTTAATAGATAGCTCTTACTTTTTCCTTGAAAATGCACGCTTCAAACAGAACAGTCAATGAAGACGAAGAAGAGAATGATGTGTAGCTCCCGGCACCGATTTATACTGTAGTCGCACCGGTAGTGACGTCATGGCTGTCGCCGGCCAACGAGTTGGTGTTTTTTCAATGTATGCTTCAGACACGGGTCACGACGAGGCGTTCCCCATAGCGACCCCTAGAGGACGCAGTTCGAAGTTCCCATGAAAGGGAAATAACATTATCATATTTGCAAAACGAGAGGTTTTTTCTTCTGCTGAACATTAAAGAAGGTAATTTGAAGAATGTGGTGTAACTAAAGAGTTGTTTGTCCCCACTGGCTTTGACAGTATGGAAGGGGAAAAAAGGGTTTGGTTACCCACATTTTTCAAAATATCCTTTTGTGTTCAGTAGAAGAAAGAAATTCATACAGGTTTGGAATTTTCATTTTTGAATTATACCTTTTTCTATAAAGTTTGCATAACAAAGAAAAAAAATGTGTTTTAAATGTTCGGAGGACAATGAGAAATATTTTTATAACTTAACGGGAACATTAGCATAATATTTTTCAAAAATATTCTTGTTGGCTGGGCATATACCGTAGGCGACATTACTGAAGATTTTTCTCTGGCATCCATTTGCTCTCTATTTAATCTCACTGCAGTCTAGGAGAAACAACCAGTGTTGGAAGAAGTACCTGAAAGTCACACTTAAGATGTATTTAGATGTATTTACGCATGTAGTGTGTAACTTCATTCATCATTCATTCAACCAATTTGTTCAAAAAGTGAAGTGCTGTGATGTTTGTTTGGAACTATTTTCGTTGGCAAAATTTAGCAAAAACAGGCAATTGTGTCTAAAATGTAAGTCTCTTAATGCTAACTTTATTAAACTTGTATAAAATCAACATTTGTTATGCTGATATCTGGAGAAAAAAACGGTCCAAAAAAACGTGTGATATAGATTAACTATATTAAATTATATAAATATAAAAGACATACAGAGGCATTTTTGCCACCTACAATTTAGAATGCCTTGAATTTTGATGATTCTAAATGTGTTTTAAAGGGGTCATCTGATGCTTTTTTAAAGATCATTATTTTGTGTATTTGGTGTAACAGAATATGTTGACATGCTTTAATGTTCAAAAAACACATTATTTTTTAAAATACTGTACATTATTGTAGGTCCTCTATGCCCCGCCTCTCTCAAACGCTTTGTTTTCTACAAAGTCCCTCATTCCGACAAGCGCAGTCTACTCTGATTGGCCAGCTGAACCAGTGCACACTCCAAAGAGAAAGGAAAACTTAAAATCGCATCATATGACCCCTTTAATAGACTAAATCGCGTAGTGTATGTGTGCACTCTGTGTGTTTTTGTGATATACTGTATGTCGCACACCCCAGCCTCGAATTGAGTGGAAAATTAAATCATACGTGCGAGCACTTGTTTGCACATGAGCAAAGGTGTTTTTTAGGAGTCTTTAGGAGACTTGCAAGCGCCAGACCACTGATTCATCAAACCTGCTTTCTTGCAGTCTGTGTTCTTCCAACTTTATTTTGTAGTAACGAATATGCTTCAAGGAAATGTATCGGAGTAAAAGTATACATTTTAATTAGGAAATGTAGTGGAGTATTATTACTTCGTTACATTACACCACTGGAAACAACTGTGATTTTACTTTCCTATGGTAAATTTGTCAAATGTATGGCTTTCAAAGTAAATTAAATGATCATCTTCTCACATAAACTGTAATTTTAGCCCATTTTTTTAAATGATCTTTTAGCCAGATAGTAAACGTTCATGGCTAGCTGGTGCAGTGACAAATGAGCAATTATTTGAGGCAATTATATATTTGTCACCCTTCTCCCAACTGGGAGTGTCAGACCTCCAACAGAAGAAGGCTAGACTACAGTAAATGAGACCCCCTGACCAAAATTGAGTTGCTGCAAGTGCGATGCTGCCTTAAGGTGGTGTTGATCTGTGTCTGTGATCAGAATAACGAGGCAGCATTTGTTTTAAAGCTTCTAATAGTTTGCTTTATGACATTTGCTTTATATGGGGGTGAGTTTCCTGAGCTGCAAATCCCACAACGCTACTCACAGAACAGGAGGAGCAGCTTTGAGTGCATAAACACTGGCCAAACTGCAGAAAGCCACTGAGTAATGTCCAATATTTTTTCTCTCGACACCAAGCATCAGTTTCTGGCATTTTTTCAAGTAGCTGTTTGATTAGAGTGGATAGTTTTGTGCCACCCTGTTGTTTTGTGCTTTCCATGCTTTCCTCCCCAGTTAAAATTCTGCACAATGCCTCCAACACAGAAATACAAATGATTGACTTTACTCTCTCAAACTCTTCCACTAACCCATTTTTGCCTACCTCTGGCATTTAAGCAAGGGAAAATAATTAAATGTGTCTCTTTGAACTAAGTGAATTAATATGCCTGAAGTCACAAGTATTTAGTGAGATTATTAATTAATGTGCACCTTTTGCTAAGTGGGCTGGAGTAACGGTAGCAGTGCCTTTGGCATGTATATGTGATCAATCATTTAATGACTCACTTGTAATTCCCGTTTTAAAGTAGACCTCTGCTCCTGGAACAAACATCAGCATGCCCAAGAAATTAAAGGCCATCAGACTGGACCCCTGAATGGCAATTAGATTCATCACATATGTAAGCACTGAAAGGGCACAGCTGCAAAAACACTGTGCACTGAATTTATGAAGTTTGCAGATTGAAATGAGAAAGCAGTACACAAATGTTAGTGGCCACATTATCCAAGAGAAGGGTAAAGCCCAAAAAGACATGAAACCCATGCAAAGAATATAAATGTTTTAGAACATGAATATTAAAAAAAGAATAAATCTTGTTTAAACCTTCAAATACAGTAGGTATAGAAATTAATCTCCCCCTTTTAAATATTCACATTTTGTTGCTTTGCATCCTGAAATTAAGATGGACACAGTTTTTGTTTTATCCAGCTGTATTTACTCAGTGCAACTAATAATATCCAAGTGAAAGATGCAACACCAACATGTCAGAAAAAAATTTAAAAATAAACCACAATCACCAAGTTGGAAAAAGGACCACCCCCCTCCTAAAAATGACTTGGTCATGGCACACAAAGATATTTTACTTTCAACTGTGATCAGCTGTGTTCATTTTGATTAGCTCAGCATGAAAAGAGCTTTCGTGGAGCATTTCAGTCCTTAGTAGTGCAACTGAAGCAAACAATCAGGGTGGCAAGACACTGTCAAAAGATCTCCGGGATAAAGTTGTGGACAGGCACAAGTCAGGAGATGGATACAAAAAACTTCAAAGGTTTTATCAATGCCTAAAAGACTAGGGTTGTGTACCGAAGCCCAGTACCAATATGGCACCAGTACCTATATAACCGGTATGTACTAGAATCAAATCAGAACGCAGATTTCAGTGCCTCATTTCGGTGCCATGCCTAAGCGATCGATTGAAATATTTGTCCTCTGGTTCTCCGAAATGGGCGTATCATCACCGGCACCGCACAAGAAAAATAATTTCCCGACAGAAAATGCATGTGAACTCAAGTCAGAAAGCTCTAATAATACAAATGTTGTTTTCACATTCCGACTTAAAAGCACAACTCAGGAAATGAGAGCATCCGAGGAGCGTGTGAATGCAGTAATTACACTTGCTCTGATGGCAGCAGGTAGCCTTCCGTTAACTAAGCTAAACATGCTTAAATTAAAATGCCTAAAGCTAAACTTTCCTTGTATTCACATTTCTAAACCTGTTGTCCAACAAAAGAGAACATTATAACCGTTTTACTCCACAACACCAGTCAAATGCTTCCTTTTGTGATCTGATGTGGCTTCTTGTCACAGAATGAGGAAGAAAATATGTTCCATAAGCAACTGTAAAAAGAATACATCGATTAGCAATGGATTATAAATATACTTAATTATTATGAAAATACCAGAGATGGCTTGAATAACACAGATAAACTATATTATCGCAGTCGAGTGTTTATTGTCTTTGTTTTATCATTCAAAACGTTTATATGTTCTGTTTACTCAGTTACAGCTATAATAGCATGTCTTTGTCCATATAAGGGATTTCCTGGAGGGTCATGAGTTCTGCTATTTCTGTGACTGGATATGTGGATTTTCTGTGCGAGGGCGCCCTCTGGCGTCCAGTAAAAATGAAACCGACATAACGTGTTTATAGTGCTAATGGCCAGTCCATCATTTTTGGGGGAATTTTTATTTATTTATTTTTTAATAAGTATCGGTTCAGGCACCGTTTAGGCACCGGAACCTTTTTAAAAGTATCGATTTGGCACCGGTATCGAAAAAAAACCAAACGATACCCAACCCTATAAAAGACTATTATTAAGAAGTGGAAGGTATTTGGTACAACAAAGACCCTCCCTGGATCAGAACGTCGCTCCAAACTGGATGAAAGAGCCTGGTCAGAGAGGCTACCAAGAGGCCTACAACAACTCTGAAGCAGTTGCAGGAATTTATGACAAAGAGTGGTCGTTGTGTGCATGTGAAAAAAATATAACAAATTCTCCACAAATGTGGCTTGTATGGAAGGGGTGCAAGAAAAAAGCCACTCCTCAAGAAAGGTCACATGCAGTCACGACCGAGCTTTGCCAAAAGGCATATGAGACTAAAATTGAATTATTTGTCCTCAATTAGATGAGAAAATAAATCCACACAAACTATAAGATTAAATCAGTCATTTGAAACCAGCGTTTGAAACCATGAACTCTCTCAGAGCATGCTTTACATCAGCGCATCTTGTCTGCACAACGAGCTGCTGCACACTGCAATACAAGACTTTCACTCGCATTTCGGGATAGCTGAAAGAACTGTCACTTGACTAATTGGGTCATTGTTGCATTGTCACAAAAAATGTATAATTTGCACATCTTTTTAAGTATTTTAAGCCGTTTGGTACTCACGTGCTCCAGAGGCTGTATTCTGTGTGCTCACACAGTCACAGTCTATTTGACTGAGAGAATGGGTACACCGGTTACATGTAGGAAGATGTACCCGCAACAGATTCAGTTCGTTTCATGTTACTGCTGAGTGTAATGAAATAGCAGACATGTATGACCCACAACTTTGGCCGGCGGGGATTTATGTTCGCTGTTATTTTGAGGCTCGTAAACCTAGAGTAAACAGTGACGCCACAGCCCTCGAATCAGAAGGGGGGGCTGACTTGCAAGAACATCGCCCAGTGCCTGACATTACATCTGCAAGCTTACAAAAGAGCAGTAGCTTTGTGGGTGCTCGGGATAAACTAATCTAAATGAAGATCAATATTGTGTCATATAATGCTCGAGGACTGCGTGTTGGCCATAGTGATGCAGATAAATCACGCCGTTTTGTGGTGGATAAACTATTGGAGTCATGTGACGTTTTGTGTGTTCAAGAGACTTTCTTACCTAAGCAGGACTTGGAAAGTCTGAATTCTATACATAAAGACTTCTATGGGGCGGGTGAATCTACCACTGACCTGAGCACTAAAATAGTTCAAGGTAGGATACCTGGTGGTGTTGCAGTATTATGGCACAAAAAGTTTGACCAAGATAATGTGGTTAGACTGGATGTTGATTGGGCTATAGGAATTGTGTTCACAGGTGGTGGGAAAAAGTTAATCATTTTGGACATTTATACACCTTATGAGAGTCCCCAGAATGAAGATGAATACCTTAACAGGTTGGCTTGTGTTATGTCCTTTATTCAAGATAATGCTACCACGTGCTTTTTTATTGTGGGTGATATGAATGCGGATGTTTCTGATGGTAGCTCCTTATTTGCCAATCATTTAATTCAGTTTTGCTCTGATAATGGTCTGGTCCTCTGCAGTAAAGTTACACGTATATCAGTGATGCATGGCATACAACCTCATGGTTAGATCATTGCATCTGCACAACTAATGCACATGATTCCTTAGAGTCCATGAAAATTAATTATGTCTTAAGTCTGACATGTTGTTGAGTAATATTGATTTACCTAAAGATGCAGCTATATGCTGTGATATTAATTGTAAGAACCCACAACATGGTATTGAGTTATGTCTCTTGTATGATAACATTGTGGAGTCTCTTCTTACCTCAAGCAGGTCTCTGCGTAAGACTAAGATGTATAAATCTAAGCCAGGTTGGAATGAATACGTAAAAGAGTTTCATGCTGAGGCTAGAAAGGCTTGTAAAGCTTGGGTTGAGTCAGGCAGACATAAATATGGTCCTTTATTTGAATATAAGAAACGGGCAAATGCAAATTTTAAGTATGCATTACGTTTCATGAAGAGGAATGAAAATAAAATGAGATCTGACTCTCTTTTGCGAAGAAACTGCAAAATAATAATCTAAATGATTTTTGGAAAGAAATAAAATGAATGAACAATTGCAAAACATCTTTACCAACAAATATAAGTGGGGTAAGCGGGTCAGAGGAGATTACTCAAATAAGGCAAAAGCATTATTATGAGCTGTTTAACTGTGTTAAGAGTAACTCTTTTGTAGTGGGCAACATTGATAATGATGAAGTTGTGAATGTCTCTCCGCAAGAAGTTTATGATGCTAAAAAGTAATAAGGCATGTGGTATGAATAAGATATCTGCTGAACATTTAAAATTTGCATGTAGAAAATTATATCGTTTGCTGGCTATTTGTTTTACTGGGTTTTTGGTTCATGGTATTTTACCAGATTCGATCTTATCTGTTATGTTAGTGCCTATTATTAAAGACAGAGCTGGTAAAATAAATAACATGGATAATTACCGGCCTATAGCCTTGGCAAGTACTCTATCCAAGGTTATTGAAAGGATTTTATTGAATAAGATGGAACATATTTAGATTTTTATAACAGCCATAATTCCACAATTTGTATGTGTTTTATTGATGCTTCTAAAGCCTTTGATCGCGTAAATCATGAAAAATTATTTTTTAAGTTATACAATAGAGGAGTTCCCAAATTTTTTGTGAGAATTTTGTTTTTTTGGTATGCTCATCAATTAATGTATGTAAAATGGGGTAATTGTGTGTCTGCTCCATTCAGTGTATGTAATGGAGTCAGACAGGGAAGCATTTTGTCTCCCTTTATATTTAATGTTTTTATGGATGATTTATCAAAGCTGTTAAATGGTTGTAGAACAGGTTGTATGGTTGGTCATACTATTATAAACCATTTGATGTATGCAGACGATTTGGTGATTTTTTTTTGTCCATATAGTGCTAGTCTTCAACAATTACTGAGGATTTGTTCTCGATATGGTTCAGATTTTGATATTAAATATAATGCCAAAAAGAGTAATATTATGATTGTTAGGAGTACTGGGGACAGGAAACTGACATTTCCTGACTTCTCTCTGTCTGGGAGTGTCCTTAAGGTATGTAATGAGGTTAAATACTTGGGGCATTATATAACTGATGACCTGTCTGATGATAGGGATATTTACAGACAGTGTTGTATGCTGTATGCCCAGGCCAATATGTTGATTCGCAAATTTGGCATGTGCTCAGGATCTGTGAAGACTACACTTTTTAAAGCATACTGTACCCCTATGTATACTGGCCATTTGTGGCGGCATTACAGAAAGAGCAGCATGCAGAGACTTAATGTAGCTTATAATGATGGTATGCGATTGCTGCTTAAGGTGCCAAGATGGAGCAGCGCAAGCCAAATGTTTGTCAGTGCTGGTGTGCCAACCTGTGCTGCTGTGTTGCGTAATCTCATGTACAGATGTATGTGTAGGTTATCAGAATCTGTAAACAGTATAATTTTAACATTGACGAACTTGGCACTAAGTTCAGTCAGGCTTTTTTCAAATATGTGGAATCATTGGCATTTTAGTACACATGTAAATATGTGATATTGTGATTTTTGTCCTCGTGTGTGTTTTTGTATGTTGTTACTGTTGTGTCTTTGGTTGGACCGAGTGTGTCCTTAATAAAGTTTGATGATTGATGACATCCAAAGTGCGCGCGTATAAAGCCGCCTCGCGAGTATTATAGGAGTTATTTTTCGTAGTTTACGATACACACAAAATTATGTCTAAATGGCCGTCCTGGAGAGTATCCTCTTTAGCACAGTAGGTTCCTAAATGTAAACAGTTAAGAAAGAAAACGCATGTGTAACAATATGGATCCGTGCATTCGGTCTTGTGTGAGCAGCCTCATGTGAGCAGTCATTTACATGTCGCATCTTTTGTGCACTGAAGTTTGTTATTTCAAATGTAGATGTGCGGCAAGCGCGCTCATAATAGAAGATTTTTCATGAAATATATACACGCTATAGGTCAGCACGAACGTCTTTCATTTGCACGTGAGGAGGGGGATCCACCAAAATGAGGTGCCGGATCGGATTTCGGAGGTGCCGGATCCGGCTTGTTCCGGCACATATTAAGCCCTGTTACAAACTATACAGTATTTCAAGGAGCAGAAATTTGCCTACACATACTACTTTTAACTACTTTGCTAATACTGTTCTAAGGTTGTTGTTTTTTTCTTCTTATGCTCATCAAGCCTACATTTATTTGATCAAAAATAGAATAAAACAGTATTATTATAAAATATTACAATTTAAAATATTTTTTTTAATAAATGTACTATTTTAACGGTTTACTTTTTTTTTTTTTTTTACATAGTTATTCCTGTAACTGCAAATCAAAATTTTCAACAGCCATTACTCCATCCTTCAGAAATCATTCTAATATGCTGATTTAGTGCTTTAAGAAAAATTTATTGTTATTATCAATGTTGAAAACAGTTGTGCTGCTTAATATTTTTGTAGAAACTGTTCAACGAAATTTCAAAAGAACAGTATAGGTGGAGGGTGGGGTTTGTTTTTCATTTTTACTAGAAACGTTACTTCCAACAGTTGTTCCAAATGTTAAGATTAACTGGTTAACTGGTTTTAACCTTAGGAAAAAACACTTGTATCTAATAAAGAATAAGTAAAATCAACTTTTTTTAATTCTGGGATGCTTCTGATTCTTATGCAGTCTAGGTTATACCTGGTCATGAATTAACAAGAGCAGGTTCCAGCCTCAGCATGTTCTTTCCCATTTACTGCTTCACCTTATCTCTGCTTTCTTTTTATTTAATCTCTATATCATTTTAGACACAGATAGAAGTAAAAGATTCCGTGGAATTTTTGGCACATGTGTGACAGTGTGAAATCCAAAATCCCTGGAGATTAGATTAAAGATGGAAGGGAAGTAAAGCTCCTGCACACTGCGACAGCTCCATGCCAGTGTGGGAGGTCAGAAAGGTGGATATATGAGAAGAGGGATTTAGTAGTTTTGTGAAAAGAGAGCTGCGGTATTGCCAAAAAACAAACTCCAGGCTGTCACATCATTTAAGGGGCAAAAACAAACAGCACAAGGTGAAGTCTTTAAAGAAATAAGAAGCATGAATTAATAATACAATTTTGAACTATCTGGAGACATGGGTAATAATATTTATTGAGTTCCAAATCGCTTATCATCTCTATATATATTAAAGAGTTTTCTTTTATTTTTATTTTTTTGTTTAAAATAAACAATGTATGATTTATGCACCATGTATAAACAAATATTTTAATATTAAAACATCAAAATAATATGTGACAAACATTTAATGGCAAAATGATTCTTTCACAGTATTAAATTAACAATGTTTGCTAATTAGTCTTCGGGATGTAAGTAGGCTGTTTATAATACATTATTAAAGATTGCCTTTGAATTAACCTTTCAAGTTGCTCTCTTAGACACAAATAGCTTAAATTAACTCAAATGGAAAGGTCATGACTGCACAGCCAGCAAGATGATAAACCCTTTTAGGGTCTACACTGATGAAGAATGTAATTATGTGGGAGCTGTAAGCTATTGCAATTCAAGTACAGTTAGTTCTACCAACCTCTTCCCACACAGTCTCACCTCTCACACAAACAGTGACACAAATCCCTGATCCCTTCCTCACTGAAACCCACACAATGGTAAAATAAAAATAAATAACACACCATTAGATGTATTGAAAAAAACATTGCAGCTATTTCTGAGTAAAAGTTCAAGACTCTGAAAGACTGCAGCACAGCTCAAAATATCATGAGGGCATGTAATGCACGCCTGGTTTAGTCTGTGTTTCTTTTGGTTTGACTTTCTCCAATACATGCTGTGACACTTGAGGGCCAAATCTAAATAATGCTCTGTCATTTTTATATGGGGGCAAAGCACTTGTCCAAAGGCCATAAAGCTGGTATGGCCAGTAATAATGTTCAATTTGTCAATATCATATATACTAATACATATATACAAAGAAAAACAATCCTTTAGCAGACTTTTTTTATGGATGGTCAAAGAAATCAATTGTTTTTCCCAACTGTGAATAATCAGTTCAGTATAACTCCTTGTACATAAGAGACTCAATTATAGGGTCGTAAATATCAATATAGTCAGCTACCAATATACCATCCAGTATATATCAATTACCTGTCCCACCAGCTAAAATATTATGAATTGTGTTGATAACATAACACTAGAAGACATACTACACAAACAATATACCTGGTGAACCTCGAAATGGTCAGAGAGTGTGAGATTGCTTCTATAAAACTCGTTGCTCAACAAGACAGCCAAGGGTTTGGTTCCTGCATGATTCTGTGTTGTTGAACAAATCGTTTGAGTGACAGATTCAATGACTCACTCATAAAAACAGTCACTTGTTTGGTTCCTTGTTTGAACAAATCATTTTAATAAAGGAGTCAAGTAACTTGTCGCCATCTACTGGTGTAACTATGTAACCTGTAGAAAGAATCACTGATGAATCCCCACTGTGCTGTTGGACTCACTCAACACCTAATATAACTAAGAACTGTTGTATATTTAAGGCTTTAACTAATATAAAGCTCATTATCAAACTTAAGTGCTTTCACAAAAAAGAAACACACTGCAATGCTCAACAAACAGCGGAAAGACTGCTGTAAATACAGTAAAAAATAAACTTAGCATATTGATCTACAACGCAGTCTCTGCTGAGCATCAGGGTTTCCATCAATAAACAGCTCCAGTGGAATGCCTTGCAACGGTGAACGCCCTGAACCCAGGGGCACATGCTGACAGGAAGTTACTAAGGGGAAGCTGCTGTCTGCCTGGTAAGGACTGGAAAAGGTTATTGGAGTTGCAGGGCCCCCAGGGTAATTATCATTGGCCCACGAGATGGTTTGCAGTGCAGCGTGCGAGGACATGTACCTTAATTGGATCATGCTGCAATCTCTCAAAGCTTTACAGAGACCTGGTTGTCGAGGTAACAGAGCTCAGGAGAATGTAAAAAAGGGCGGAATACACATCCACTAGCCAATCTTTTCTATGGCTGTGACTTCCATAGCACAGGAACTGTTTACTCAGTTTTTTTTCCCCAAGCAGTATAACTCATAAATGATGAGAGGTCAGCCGTCTCAAGTCAGAAAAGTAAACTAATTTATTCTGGATCTTTTACAGTTTGCTGATTTAAAAAATAATCAAATTATTCCAGATATCGACATGGCATCCACATATTGTGCACGGTCAGCTATGTGAAATAATAAGTACTGCCATGGATTTCTTTGAGTTTTAAAACGTTGATTCTTGTAAAACTCCAATTTGTGAGAAAACAAGCCGACAACAACGAGGGCAGCTGGAACATTACATAAGAAATGTGTGACAGTTAATCTATAAGAACTTGGCTTTTGAGGACGCCTAACAAGCAAAGGAAAATAGTGCATATATGATTGACAAGTTCACAAACTGTTTACACAGTCAACAGCTTAGAGATTAGCTAAGTACTGCATTAAAAAAATACAAATTAAAAAAATTAAATAACAGCAGAATGACAGCACAGATTTTTAGCCACGAATTCTACTTCTTTCAGAGACATACTGTTATGAAATAAACATTCCAATTTGATGTTAACCTTAGTATTTCAGTTGCACAATATTTATGCTATAAAGTGTCTTCTTGATAAGAAATTCTAAGGTGAATCCACAATATATAATTTTTTTTCCAAAAGTTATGGAAGTGTCCTTCCTTCATTGCAGAAGATGCAGGAAGAATTTTTCAGTGCTGTGAATACCAAACAGCATTGCTCAGGAAAAAAAAAAGGAAAAAAAAATGAGAAGGTAACCAGAGCTTATGAAGTGCACTAACTGCCCGAGCCATGCAGTCTGAGGGGTAAAATTGTCCAAAGACGTGGAGATCAATAAAGTAATCTCACTCATTGTTACAGCTCTGGCCCACGATAACAGCATGAGGCTATAGTACAACAGCAAGGAAAGCAATTATAACTCTTAGAGGAAATTGACAAGTCCCATGTGGAGAAATGATGGCTGTTAAAAGGATGAAAAGGGCAAAAGTGTGAGGAGACCGATACCTAGCCACCATTTCCTCTCTGCCCTGCCTACTCTAGTAAGCATTCTTCTCCTTGATGTAAGCCTATTACTGGGATCACAACACTAGGCTCTGTAAGTTCTATTATTTGGACTCTGCGTATGTGTATTAAGGTCTAGCACTGCATCCCTTGACTCTCACGTATGGCAACCCATACCAATCCAATTTGATCGTTTAATATATTTTTCTGAACAACTCTTTCTGAAGTACACTTCTCGAGAACACAGACTTGACATAAAAGCTCCGGAAACGCATTATTTCTTTTTCATTTCATTTCATTTTCTTTTGGTTTCAAGATAATGAATAGAAATCGATAGGACAGCCAGTGTGTGAATTAATGATTTTCAAGAGGCTTTTAAAAAGAATGTCTTTTGATATGAATGATTTTTTCATCTCATATATTTTTGAGGTGCAAATCTGTAATATCATGAAATGACAGCACTTAATTTTTATCAATGTCGGATACAGACAGCAAATGGAGGAGCTGTTGCTATGGTTACAGGCTCATGCAAAGGTGATTCCTGTTCTCAAACATATTTAGCATACTAAAACTTTTAATCTTTTAGATTTAAGAAAATGCCAACCCTGAAACAACACACAGAACTACCAAATTTTGCTATACGTTTGATTGCATAGTATAATAATTGCTGTTAATAGTGTTCCTTGTCTGTTTTTATTACGTCTTTAATTGATTTTCCCGTACATTTCTGCCATATGTACATTAACTGACAGTCACCACTTATAAGCTACTACTAAATATTGTAGAAACTTTTGAATTGAATTGAATTGAATTGAAAAGAAAATATATTCATTTCCCAAAAGCAACTATGGTCACAAGTTCCGTCGTTACCATTAGAGTTAAATGGAACTTGTGACCATAGTTAGCTAACAATGCTTTTGGGAAACAAAATTTTGTTGGTTTTCGCCAACAAAATTTCACCAAGCAATGGAAAATGTGACCGCACCTCAACACATTAAACTCTACAGTATTTTGGCATGAATTAATCTGGTAAAAAATGTTTGCAAAAGTGAATTTGCAGCCTGAATTGAATGATTAGTTTTAAAAAGACTGTGAACTGCAAAATAATGGCAAGGAAACACATTTTTACTCAAATGAGCCAGTTAATTTATTGAAACATTAAAACCACCTAAAAACTCAAGAGTGCTGGTTTGAATCATTCTGAGAAATTATTTACAGAACTTGCTGAATCTGTTGAGTGGTTAATGAATCAAGATATGATTCGCTTACTGAATAACCAAGTTATCATTGCTTTTAGTCATGTGTTGGGTCATTGTAAAAATTGTAAAATTAATCATAAAAAAATAAAATATAAATACCTACGATCACTGTGTCTATGCGCGCGTCAATTAAAGAGGTGCATTAATATAGAATGATGATTAAACTGAATGGTTTTATTGCACAATTGGCCTTGTTACACACATACAGTGATGTTCAGTACAGGATCACACTGTAAATCTGTTATTGAACTTCTAATTTAAACAACATTAAAATAGAGAAATGTTTAGGATTTTGAAAAGTTTAAAAAACAACTTATGAAAAAGTGCTTCACAAATATTTAAGATTCTGCACTATTAGTATGATAATCAAATACAAATTTGTATCTGAACATTTAAAAAAAGAGTATCTACTGTAAAAAAAATTAAGCATGCATTTAAAAACAGGGGGTGGGGGTGCTTATTGGCACAGTGGTTAACCAGAAAAATTAAAAATGGCACTTCATGCCCAAAAGATTGCCGACCCCTGATTTAAGCTGTACACAGAGAAGTACTGACAAGATTCACACCTCATTAATAATACAATACAGGGTTTTCTTCTTACTGGAAGGAACAAAATGAATACACTATGACTTTATGGCTGATTTGGGCGAGAGTCAGAGCTGAGAACCAGGGGCCCCTGCAGCAGAAGAGGAGAGAGCCAGGCAGCCACAAAACATCAATCTGTGAATTATTGATTAACCTGGGGCGTTATGACAAGGCAGAAAACTAAAGTTTTCAGCAACTGAGGCATCAGATGACATCCCCGTTACCTGCCACCCCCACCCATCCACACACAACACAACAGCCCAAACAAAATGCCACTTATGCAGCTGCACTATTCGCCTGAATTACCAACTCTTCAGCACCTATACCACATTAGCATTTGAATGAGTACATCAGAAATGGCAACAGAACAGAGCATTCACTGACACAGAACAAAAGAACTCATTCATAACAAACACATTTCCAGATGGAGTCATGCCAGCTGACCTGTTCTCTACTTCTTTTGATCTTTCGGTCACTAAGCAGAGAAAAGATGTCTCTCTCTCAAGTAAACTCGATAGTTTATGGTCCAGGGTCTGAACAAACAACTATACTTCAGAGCGTGTATTAAAAATAACATACGTATCTAATAGTTTTTCACAGCACGATGTTGCAGTGTGCAAATTATATAACGACTTTCAGAAGGAGTCTTTTGAAGAATTTCAGCTAATTTTAAATGTCTGCTAAGTCAGCATGAAATGAAAATTCACCATATCTATTTTCTAAATGTGTGTTATTAATCTTATTGTAAATTTATTTATTTATTTTTAAATCTGACCTCACAATTTTTTTATTAATGTCATTAGAGAATTTACTGAGGGACCAAAGTGTTATTCTTTATTAACAGTCATGAAAGATCATAAAAATCATAACTTTTTTCTTTTCGATAATCCATTTCGCCACTAGCATGTTTAGCTAAATTGCTTTGTAAAAACACTAAAGTTGTTGTTTTGAAATATGTAAATCTGTAATACAGTGATACATAATCTGTCATGCCTTATTGACATTTCTTATTTGGACATTAAAAAAGTTCTTGAAGTGTCATTACAGGTTCTTCAAAAGAAAAATTTCATCCAAAAATGATACTGAATGAATTTCTTTCTTCTGTGGGATAAAAAAAAAGAGATATGTATAAAAGGTATAACATCCTGCTGTTATCAAAAAATAAAAAATAAAAATAAAAAACTTTCCTCATAAGTCTGCAAAGTTTTGTGCTTTTTTATCCTTTTTGTAGCTGACAGCCCTGCATCCACTTTTATTCAAAGACAGAGAGTGGCTTGAACATTCTTCAAAACCTCTCTTTTTATGTTACACAGAAGAAAGTGAGTCATGAGTTTGGAACAACACAAGGGTGAATAAATGAAAAAACATTTTCATTTTGGCTGAACTCTTCCTCAATGTACCAGTAAATCTCAAAGATATGAGTCTACATACCAATAAACTGTTTAATAAGAACTCAACTGAAGTCAGCATTTGTCTTATCAGACAGCCACATATTATTAAATCGGAATCAATATTGAAGAAGAAAAGTGTGCATGCAAAGTGATCTAGTGGGAATAATGGAGGCATTTTCTATCACTTAGCGCATTCGAAAGCACCTCTAGTCTTCAATTTCACTTCGTTCATTGCTAAGGACACGGCTAAGCAAGACAGATATGTCTGGAAGTTTGAGTATATTACATTAACACATCACACCAGAAATATTCCTGATGCACTCCATCCTTCCCCAGTCACCATCAAATATTTATAATGGAAGATCATGAAAATCACTCTTCTTTTCTCTTTCAGGCTCAACTACAGTAGTTTTTTTATTTTTGTCAAAAAGAGCATGGCAGCACCCAAGGTGCACCACAGTATGTTGGAACTCTGTAAGCCTGCAGTGATTTCAGCTCGATGACAGAATCATTAATGAGACAGAAATCTGCCTAAGTGCATTAATCAATTATACTGGTCTATCTAGAGAGTGCAGTTTATTACTTTATTAGACTAGGATTTCAATGTGTGCTACACAAGAGATAAGAGTCAAGACGAAATGGGATAGAAATTCAGGAAGACAAAAATGATGAGCTAAAAAGAAAAACCATGAATCTGCAGAATAGCACATTTTTGTGAGAAACACCATGTTGAGCATTACCCAATTTTGCAACGGCTTTCTTGGTTTCAACATCTATTAGTTTACAGAATGACCCTAATGAATAAAGTGCTCTTTCCCCATTGATGCATATAGCAAGTCCAACCTTTACTTTTTACTTTGTGTCCAAATTAGATTTATAGGAACAGTGCACATTAATAAACATTTCTGTAAACATGCCAGTTTGGCTATTATAGTTAATTCACAACAATTGCAGTTACAGCTAAACTGTAGCCCTTGGGCAGGTTTTACAAACACTTACATTTATTCATTTAGCAGCTGCTTTTATTCAAAGCATCTCACAAATTAACAAAATAACCAAAAACACACAAAAGGAAAATAAGTATCACACAATTTTGAAGGTGATTTAAACAAGAATGTATCAAACTGATGTGCACATTAATTGCAATATTCAACATAAAGCATTTTTATTTCATTTTCGGACTAGCAGAAATAATAGAGCATGATCACATGGTTTCTTTTATTTTTTCACTATCCGAAGAGATCAAATTAACTGACTAAAGTCTGCTGCAATCACTGCTTCATAAAAGCATTAAGATGGGGAAATCCTCATCATGCAAGCTTCCAGACAAGAATCAGTGAATTAGATTAAGATGTCCCAGAATAGCACATTTTGCTTTTTAATGGAGTGACATTGATGGTATCTATTAGCCCTCTTGTCAAGCACTTTGAGAGCCTGGTGGTGACAGCAGAGGTGTAAGTGTTGCACAAGAGGACTGAACGACTGAACTGATTAAACAACCGGAATCAAATGATCATGGCATTGAAAGTGTTGCTGCCTTTGTAGTCAAGTTGTTTCTGATATAATGGAAGGATCAGGTTTCACTATGTTTATGATTCTCCCAATTTTTTTTTTCAAGGGTGGAATCCACAGTAATACAAAGATATTTGACATCAGAAAACATACACAGAAATAAAAAAATAAATAAAAACTTCCAACTTCTACATATGAAGTTCTTTATATATTTTTTTACAATAGCCATTACTCCAGTCTTCAGTGTCACAAAATCCTTCAGAAATCATTCTAATATGCTGATTTGGTGCTCAAAAAAACATTGCGTAGTATTATCAATGTTGAAAATCAGTGCTGCTTAATAATGTCTTTAATGTCACATTTGATCAGATTAATGTGTCCATGCTGAATAAAAGTATAATTTAAAATATAACAGTGACCACAAACTTTTGAATGCTATAGCGTAACAAATTACCAAATATCCCATTTCATTGTACTATGAATATTGTACTAACAGAGTTAATATTCTGGATTGAATATTATTTACATCAAATTCACACAGCTACATTTTCAGATATAACATCTCTCAATATTGAAAAATCTTAGCAAAAATGAATGTGGCCATTCAACTGAAATTCAGTCAGAATGATAAAAGCAGTCAGAATGTGTAGAGGACGTGTTCCGATTAGCTTTGTAATTAGTGGTATAATTGACCATAACATATTAAAAATTGAACATCAGAAAAATAATTGGATTTCCACTCCAACAATTACTGTTCCATGTTTAGAGCAGAGCTCCCTTTTTCTGGAATATAATTTAATAGGACTGCGTAGAAACACGATCTCGTTTCCACCAGTGCTTTTGTTATCCAGTAAAACAGTTTTATCAATGATTCTTCCAGTCTAGAAATTAATCTCACAATTCATCAATATTGCTGAAACTCACCATAAACATTTGCGTTTACTGACGATCAAACGTCCAATCAGACTGCTTTCTAAAATGTATGTGCACTGCAAATACCAGATGAGACAGATTTGATATATCTGATAATCATCTGAATGCAAAAGCCCTGGCATCTATTTCCATTATACCGTTCAATCTATTGATTTAGCGCATTTCATTGCAATTCAAATTAAGATTGCATTGTACATTTCCAGCTGATTAATTTCACTGCATGTCTCTGCAGTGCTTCATATCTTCAGACTTGATCCCCCTTAATATCCCACAATACTATGGGCTTTGCCTGGCCTTTTCAAGAACATAAGCCCTTTTTGTGTCTGGTCAAAGAAAAAGACTTTTCAAATCAATTTGCCTCTCAGTTCTCTCTCTCTCTCTCTCTTCCACATCAAATGGATGTGGCAAGCTTGGCACCCCCTTCTTTGAGGTGTTAATAGTAAGCAGCCTCTGGCGGGAAGGAGAGAAATGAGCATTCACAGATGATATGGAGAACGAAAACACCCAAGGTCACGCCAAAACACGCCAATTCGAACAGCACCAACAAGCAAATAATAAACAGGATGTTTTACTGACTGAGTCTCTATGCAGACGGTTTGCCTTCCAGCAAGATATATGGCATATGACAAGATACTTCTAGGAACTGATTACACATGATTATAACACGGCATGTTCACTGTCCCAATGTCTTCTGTTTTATTACATCTGTCTGTGGAAGATTACTTGAGAAAGTGGCTCTGGATTCAAATTTAAAACGTGTACATTTCAAGATTACCCTTGTATTATAGCTGGCAAAATGTCATATCATATGTAATGTTACACTGTGGTATTAGCCACCATTGTTGGGGAGCAACTAATTAAAAATAGCAACGTGACTAATTTAAAGAAACAGTTCAACACAAAAATGAAAAGAATTATTAATATTCATGCCAAAGATATTGCACTGGAAGTCACTTTGTATAATAGCTTGTGTTGCATTGATGCTTATATCTCTGCTAACTTAAGTCCCCAGTGACTAGTAGTCTGTAGTACACTGCTAATGAAAACTAATAATTCATGCTCAGACAGTGTATGCTTTTCTGATAATATGCACAGTTGCATTATTAAGAACAATGGGTGTTTTCTTCCTCATCGACAAAGACAAATTAGCATGATTTTACCCTAGAGGGCAAAATGACAAATAAATCTAAACATTAACTTGCAGAATGCTTGTTTGGTAAGTATTAGGGATATTTAGGACATAAAATTGCATATTTAGGTTGTGTAATACATTGTTCATTTTACAACAACATGACAGTTTACTAAGTCATTCGTGACAGTTTATATACAGTATTCACTCAGCCGATTCGTTAAGAAATGCTGATTTGTTCAGGAACAAAAAATATGATATATCTTATATATTATATCTTAAGTACTGCTCATGTAATAATTCGCTTTCAACTTTATCTTTCTATTTTGGCAAAGCAAAAATGGTTAAAGTAACTGAGTGTAAATAAAATCAAATCTAAAATAAAATAAAACCTGAAAACTGTCCTGAAATTCGAGAAAAGAGAAAATACCAATAATGAAAAATAAATTAAATTGAAAAGACAAAATAATGTAATTGCTTAATGCTCTCTATTCTAGTCAAATCATAAACATGTAGAATGCTTGTTAAGTATTAGAGATATTTAGGCCATAAAAATAATATTTTGGCTTTGTAAATAATATTTTGGCTTTGTAATGCATTGTTATATTGTAACACAGAAATAGTTTACAACAGTATTCACTCAGCAGATTCATTCAAAAGTGATGATTCATTTAGGAACAAAACACCACCTACTGTATGTTGCTCAGAGATGCAATAATAATCCTGCTGACACAATAATTATGTTGTAGATTTTATTTTTGTTGGTGGAGCAAAGACACACTAAGTAACTGAGAATATTGTGTTATAAAGTGCTCAGTATCAACTTTAACCCTACTGAACTGTTGTGCAATTGTAGTGTTTTTTCGGGATATCATCATTGCTGATTACCTGCAGCACTTTTGTCAACATTTTTTATTACTTAAACTTTGATTAAAGTCATACGGTACATAGACCATGAAATTAATAGAATTCATAGCCGTTTATCCTCCACCATTAGAGTGAAGTGCACCATGCATTTTTCTACAGCAACACCTCGACATCTTTATTAATAAAACATTCTTTTATTTCAAATCAAGCAGGTCTATGAGCATAACTCCAGTCATATTTGTATAAATGCCTTCCTTTAATAACACTAACATTTAAGGATCACAATCTGGTTTAATCACATTTCCCTGAGGATCAAGTTTCCTGTTGGCTGTATGGTTAAATTCGTATCAACATTTTCTCCAAAACTATCAAATATACAATTTTTTTTTTTAAATCCAGTCTTCACACCATTTCCATAATGTTTGAAAGATAATGAAATCTGCTTTTGCAACATAGCCTATTTTATTCATTGCATCAGGTTCTCATCTGCTTGGAGACGCTTCGAGGTCATTTCAAAACTGAATGAAAGAGCATTCGAAAAAGACAAACAGTTACCCATTACGTTAATCAGTTTGAGGAGATGTGACGTGAGGCTTTGCCAGTTCTCTATCCATTTTCTCTGGTGTCCACTCAGAACATATGCTCATGCTCAGCACATCGAACAAACACTGTGTGTCAATAAAGGGGTAAGAGACCCCCTTAAGCAAATAAATTACTCTGGACGAGAAAGCGTACAATTCTGTTACACTTAAATGTGCACTCTCAGATGTACTTAAATACTGCTCAGCATTGATGACCTCTCTCCATTTTTTCACTTGGGCTGATGAAAGACAGACTAGCGCTATAAGCTTTGCTAGACCCTATTTTATTTATCTCCTCTAAAATTGTGCAATTAAGCTGTCAGCTCCTTTAAAAATATGTAATTGTGTAATTTCTCTTCATATTTGCTGAAAATAGCAGCTGTTGCTTGATGAATAGCAGTGTGTTTATCATTATTGAAAACTAAATAGAAAACTGAATGATTTTTTATTTTTTTTTAACTTAAAATGTAACGTTAAACATTAAACAAATATCTTAATGATATAAAAAATTCGTAAATGTTTTTTAGCTGTAAATACGTACGTTACCGAATTGTAAATTTCAACATCAATCAAAATGTACAAAAATGCAAGTCTTGTGCTTTTAAATGTTATGTACTTACATATAAACGACGAGACCAGGCTGTATCATCGATTCAGCTGCAGTGACATGTATATGATGAACATGTCACTTTTCACACTTAAAAACTGGGTTCTAATTGGTTATAGAATGAAGATATAAAGATAACTACAGACAGGTCACAGGGCAGACGGCACAGCGCAAACCCCCTGAGAGAGCACAGCTTGTTGGGGGCAGGTGGCCGTTTGCAGACAGATGGAACATATGAAGATGCTGCGTTTCCACAGGATGCACAAAAACATGTAAACAAACACCAGATCCAAGAAAACTTCTATAAGCACGTCATCTGTTTTTTTGTTTTTTTTTACAGATGAATTTACACTACTTTTTGTGGATGTCATCATTTGAGATGAATGTATCGATTACAGGATTTGTGGGTCTTGTATTTGGCAAGAAAGAGAACAGAGAAACTGCCCGACATGGACCATAGAACTCAGGTTCCCCATTTCTCTCTTTTACTGTCTCTGTCATTTCCTCATGCTTGGAGGCAGCCAATTTCAGAAGCTGAAGTCAGCCATGCAATAGAGTAAATATCAGAATCGCAGTGTATACGGATTCAAGCATAATTTCTATCTGAAATCCATTAGCCACTCTCTCTGGTTAAATTAATCTTTCCCTCAAGCATGAAAAAAAAGAAAAAGAAAGCTGCAAAGTCTCATTCATAAGGCTGGCTGATAAAGTCAGTCGGGCTGATTTGGAGAATATAAACTCTTTTTGCTAGCGGATATTTTTGTGGAATGTTACACATGAGAATTCCATTAAAGATTCCTGTCTGAGGGGATGGATGGAATTCTAGGGCCACATATCCACATGGTAATAACCAGACTCAGGAAACATTAGTCTTGAATCAGTCGGCACTGATTCTCTGCGCACAGGAATGCAGGGTTGGGTGACGGAGTGTAACGTGACAGAGCAAAGAATGATAGACTGTCGAAGTCACGCTGAGCCCTTCTGCAGTAAAACAATGGAGCAAAGTGTAGATTGATTAGACCAGCTGAGGAAAATAGAGCTGACGGAGCTGACATTTATTCTTATATAAACGAGATTTAGCTTTTGATTTTCTGTCTTTTTCAAAATACAGCCATGGATGGAAACTAAATAACAGTATGCATCAAACAAAAAGTAATCAGAGAACTAAATTAATTACCAAAATTACAAATTGAGCTAATATAGCAGAGATGACCCATTAGCAGCCTCTTGTCCAGATCTGAACCCCGTGATCAAATCATTTGTCATAAATGAATATGATTATAAACAAACAGTGAGTTGACAATGTACAGTGGATGGAAAACAATATTGCCATGACAACAGAGAGCCACTTCTGTGCCACTTCTTATTGTTGGCCATTTAAAATTAACATTACAGAAATACACATATCTTATTGTATAAGGGGAAGTCGTGGCCTATTGGTTAGAGTCGGACTCATAACCCAAAGGTTGTGGGTTCGAGTCTCGTACCGGCAGGGATTGTAGGTGGGGGGAGTGAATGTACAGCGCTCTCTCCCCCCTTCCATACCATGACTGAGGTGCCCTTGAGCAAGGCACTGAACCCCCAACTGCTCCCCGGGCGCCGCAGCATAAATGGCTGCCCACTGCTCCGGGTGTGTTTTCACGGTGTGTGTGTGTGTGTGTGTGCACTTTGGATGGGCACTAATTCCGAGTATGGGTCACCATACTTGGCCACATGTCACGTCACTCACTCGTCACTTATTTCATAGGCATATTTACCTGTGCTAGGCAAGAAATTTAGAGACTGGACCTCTTGGAATGTTAATTGAATATCCCTGTAATAAATTAAACATCAGCTCTGAATTAAAAGATAAGCATCACCGGTTGCTCTGACACCTTTTAGAATATGTAGTCAGTCATGAACATAAATAAAGTTTAATTGATATTATAACTTGAATGAGAAGCTACAGACATAATGATACAGCATTAGGGAGCAGAAACGTGCATTACTAAAGGTCGCTGTGACAATAGCAGTGATAAATTCATCTGCATCTCCAGATGGCTTACTGAAATAGCCTCTATAATTGCTCACATGATGATAATTACGATTTCATTGAAATTATAACTTCTATATTCTATTACCGGACCCTAGAACGGGATCACATTTGTGTTTAATTGTAGCATGCAGTGTCATTGAAACTACATGCTAGATACGGTTGGACGCATGTATTTTTGAGATATTAAACCACAGTGTGGTCAAACTAAATTTCAGTTTAATGTGTATTTGCATTGCTAAATCAGTTGCATCTTAACTGCGGAAAGTGAAAGTAGTGCAAAAACAAAACAAATTAAATTAAATTAAATATATTATATGTTGACATTAATATATGTAAACTTTGAACAAAGAATATCCTACTGTCTAGCAGTCAGTATATTAACATTAATGCAACTGTACATGATTTTTTCTTTTTTCTTTTTTACCTTGAAATATCATTTCTAATATCCTTCTGATGATACACTTACTTCTAATAAGGAGAATGGCTTCGGTTTCTTGTAAGTTTGTGAGCAGGTACGAAATTCTGGGAAAAGGGCAGAATATTTTACAGCATCAACAAATGCAGGCGCACTGTCAGGGAGTCTCTGTCGCCAGTCACCAGCTCTGGACTCCATACCCCAGAATCCTCCCTGGCTCACACCTGTTCACAGTCATGATCACCATCACCTGGAGTGCTAATCAACTGCACCTGCCGTCTTCAATCAAGCCACCTTCAAAAGCACGCTCCTTCCAGTCACTCACCGTCCGGTCTACTGTTCACCATTCCAGACCCTTATCTGTTACGCACCTGTTGTTTGTGCTTACCTCTAGTGTCGCCAGCGTTCCTGTCCCTCGTCGACCTCATTTGTTTCCTGGACTCCTGCAAAGGATCAAACAAACATTTTCCAGAGCTAAGAACCCAAGAACTATCATTATCATCTGACTTGCCTGCCATCTGTCTTCTTCCCCTGCTGTTGTCAATAAACTATCCTGTTTGCACTCTTACCTCGTGTCTCTGCCTTGAACTGTGACAGAAGACTGGACCATCAACATGATTGCTGCTGAGGACCGGCTGTGGCATTTGCGGCAGGACGGTTGGAGGTTGGAGCGAGATGTGGAGGAATTCCTCAAGCTTGCCAACCAGGTGAGCTGGCATGATGCCGCTCTAGGTGCGAGTTTTCAGCTGGGGCTTGACGACGCTGCGAACTTCCTGTGAGTGATTTCCCCCTAATCGAGCTGATTAACCTTGTCCTTTATTTAAATTGTTCCGACTGTGTAGAAGAAATAAAGGCACGGTCTAAGTCTCGTCGTTCAGCCCCCTCTGGAACACGCCGAGTCTCTCCAGCTCACCTCCCGCCAGGAATCCCCACATACCGTGCCAACAGCTCCGACCACCTGCGCAATCCACAGCACCCAAGTCATCCGAAGCTCAAGTCAACCCGCCGGCTGTGGCTCTCTCAAGCCCGCCGGCCAAGTAGGGCTCCGGTCGTAGAGGCGGGGGCTGGGGCCGCGGACTCTGAGGCAGAGCCACTGTAATGAAATTACTCATTTGTAATTGTAGGGAATTAATTATTAATTCATTCAGGTTTTGAAACGACTCGAATCTGAAAAAGTCGAGGTCCACCTGATTAAACTGAATTTTAATTTAAATGGTTTACACCCTATCAGCTACTCGGCCAGTGAGAAGATGTCAGTGTATATTACCAATTGAATAAGTATTTATGTTCTCCCTGGCCATGGGTTAACACAATTATGATAATTTTTCAGCTCTTAAAGAGGTAACGTTGATCTTGGCAAAGTTTTAACCTTGAAGTTATATGACACCAGACGATGATTATTTATAAATTAAACATGAATTTTATTGGCTATTCTAGATTACATAAAACCTAAACTAAAACACACACACACACACACATACAGTTTCAGATTACAGAAATGAGAGTTGACGGAGTTCTATGAAGCTTTCAAGTTCTAACTCGTTTTTAAATGATTTAAGTGATTTAAATTCACCTTAGAGAATTTACCCAGCAGAGAATTTTAGCTTAATTTTACTGCTTAAATTAGCTCAACACCAGTTCAGCAGATTTGAAGAGTTTGTTCGTTACTTGCGTTCTTTTGGTTGACAGCTGAAAAGCTGAGGTGATTCTGTTGCTGACGCGGGCTTCCTGGATGTCTGTTGAGGGAACCCCGTTGCTGATTGGTCGCTGAGGTGACATCGAAATGATGTTTGAATGACGTTCTTTTGGGAAACCCCTCGTTGGATTGGTTGGTTGCCGGGTTACGAAGAGCTGCAGCAGTCCTGCTTAAAGCCTGAGTTTGCAAGACTTTGAAGATTGTGTTTCTCTGAAGTGTTTGAGTTCTTAGATGGTCTCGCTGGTGCGATGGTACGGCGTGGGGCGCTTTGTCGCGCTCACCAAGGTGAAAGCCAAAGTTCTTTAGAGTGAGAGAGCGAGCCCGAGCGTAAGACAGCGCGAGAAGGCTTTGTGTCCAATTTTAAGCAGGCTGACTTTTGTCCAGCCCACAGGTCGCTGTCCAATCAGATGGTGGCTTAGCCACGCCCCATACTGTTCCTTATCATGCATGAATCGCATGCTGTTTGTGGAGAGTATTTCTGCAAGTTTTAAATATCTTCTGATAAAAGTATTATCACCAGAGAATGATACAAAATATAAACTTTTCACTAACACCAATGTTCGGCGAATAAGACAAGCTCTCATTCGAGCTCAAACAACAGGTATTTTGCATACACAGTAATCGTAATCACTAAAAGAAAAGTTATAAGGCCAAGATTGAGATATCATGGTTTCGATAAACACATACAGTGGATACATTTTCACTACTTATACGTTTTTAAACAATTTGTCTTTTAAAATAGTCATGCAAGGTTCTGTTTCTGTGTCTGTGACACAAGAAAGTAAGGGTTTCAGTCATGCAGGAAGCAGGTGGTTAAACATGTGATAGTCATGTGGCGTCACGCTGTATATCCCGTGCTTGCCTGAGGGCATCAGTTAATTTACTCATACTTTTCCTGTTCTGGACATAATGGTTCCATCCATTGGTGGTCACAAGACATAGCGGGTTTTTATCGGTTGTGAATTAACTCTTTCCATCCTTGATACCAAGAAAGCTTTGTTGTCTCCTGATTGAATTAGTTTCGATCTGATGAGTAGATGAGTTTACAAGACTGACAGGAAATCGACCAAGAATATGGGACTCATGTGCTGGGTGATTTAGCAAACCTTGTGATGGCTGATATCAGTGTCCGTTCATATTTAGAAAATCCCTACACCACCATGGCCTCCCGAGTCTCCTGCTCCGGCATGGCCTCCTGAGTTCCCTGATCCGCCCTGGAGGCCTCCCGTGTCTCCGTCTTGGACCAGCCTCCAGGGCGCCCACCACCCCCTCCCCGGTGGATATGTTTTGGTGCGGGATGCGCCTTCGGGGAGGGGGAGGTAATGTCAGGGAGTCGGTCACCAGCTCTGGACTCCATTCCTTCACTCCACCTGTTCATAGTCACCATCACCATCACCTGGAGTTCTGATCACCTGCACCTGCCATCTTCAATCAAGCCACCTTCAAAAGCACGCTCCTTCTAGTCACTGACCGTCCGGTCTACCGTTCACGCTGGCAAACTATTCCAGACCCTAACCTGTTACTCACCTGTTGTTTGTACTTGCCTCTAGTGTCTCCAGCGTTCCTGTCCCTCGTCGACCTCATTCGTTCCCCGGACTCCTGTAAAGGATCAAACAAACCATTACTCAGAGCTACGCACCCAAGAACTATCATTATCATCTGACTTACCTGCCATCTGTCTTCCCCTGCTGTTGTCAATAAACTATCCTGTTTGCACTCTTAACTCGTGTCTCTGCCTTGACCTGTGACACGCACAGCTATCCACTGTATTTATGACAGTGAATTCTACTCACTTAAATGTAGGGGGCTCCAAAGTCACAAATACACACAACTATTTACAGGTGCTTTAACCCAGATTAATAAAGTATTTTAAAATGTATTCGTTTTTGATATTTAACACATGAACTAATATTAACTTATAGAACCTAAATGTTACATAATTCGACAAATTATTTAACCAGGATGACATACAGATCGAAAGTAAGGAAAAATATCATGTCACCCTAAATCCCACTCAGTAAATCATGCGATTGGAAAAAAGATTAAGACCTATTTTTAAGAGAACAGACACAAACATACATGCCACATGCATCACAGAATTGTGGGTGGCAAGTGTTGCTGACATGTCATGTCCTTATAATTAATTCCACCTGAATTTATGATTCCTACTATGAGTAATCAGCTCTGATCGCAGAGCTCACACACGAACACATTTCAGCCCATTACTACATTAAATAGGCTGTGTGGGCTGGAAACTCAGTTTAATGTAACCTGCCCACTTTGCAGAGATGTGATAAGGAAGGACTGAAGCTTGATTTTGTCCCACAAGGAAGGTGTCACAAGGGTTATATTTCAGTAAGTAGTCCAATTACACAAATGTGTTTTCTCTAGCAGTGGGGTTTTTTTATGTTTCAAACACCAACATAAAAAACTTTTTTTTGAATGAATGTTTTTCTCCAAACTAAAATATGAATATCAACTAACTATATATAAACGTGACAAAATGTCCCACTATTGGGACAATGTATGTTTAATGAACCGTATCTGTTTTCCAAGGCACCAGGGATGTAAAATTAGCTTTTTAAAATTTAGCCAAGGCCTTGACGTATGTGCCAATACAAATATGAATATAAGAGTGAGAGTGAGAGTATACCTTTCCAAAGTTCTCTGATTTACTTTTAGTATTTTATTTTTTTTAAGAAATGAATGCATAAATGTTTAATGCATCCTTGCTGAACAGAAGTATTAAGAAATTTATAAAGTTTTCTATTTCAAATAAACCCTGTCCTTTTGAACTTTCTATTCATCAAAAGATTTCGCAAAACACACACACATGTATATACACAATTATGAGATATATATCATGTTTTCCAGAAAATATTAATTTTTAATATTACTGTTTTGAACATTGACAATTATAAGAAATGTTTCTTGAGCACCAAATCAGCATATTAGAATGCCAATACAAATATGAATATAAGAGTGAGAGTGAGAGTATACCTTTCCAAAGTTCATTTATTTACTTTTAGTATTTTATTTTTTTTAAGAAATGAATGCATAAATGTTTAATGCATCCTTGCTGAACAGAAGTATTAAGAAATTTATAAAGTTTTCTATTTCAAATAAACCCTGTCCTTTTGAACTTTCTATTCATCAAAAGATTTCGCAAAACACACACACATGTATATGTGTGTGTATGCGTTTATACACAATTATGAGATATATATCATGTTTTCCAGAAAATATTAATTTTTAATATTACTGTTTTGAACATTGACAATTATAAGAAATGTTTCTTGAGCACCAAATCAGCATATTAGAATAATTTCTGAAGTATCATGTGACACTGAAGACTGAAGTAATAACTGTTCTAAATTTAGCTTTGCCATCACAAAAAATGACCATTAATTGATATTAATAAATGCTTTAGAAGTATTTTGCATTGTTAGTTCATGTTAACTAATGCAACTAACTAATGTTTACAATTGAAACCTTATTGTAAAGTGTTAAGAGACTTGTGACAACTAGCCCCAGTCTCACCTATATATTGCTGCGTTGGCAATAACAAATATGCTTTCCCCATGACAGGAGGAATAAACATAGGCTTTTACGGTGTAATCTCAGCTCAGTGTAACTTCAGCATCTCCCTCTATGCAGGATGCTTTCCAGCATACCCTCACTACCAGCTAGGACCCCTGTAAGCACTGGGATCCAGCCAGCAATTCAGATACGTGAAAACCAAGGCAAAAAGAAGTGAAGCATCAGTCTGTGTTTTGGAGGACAACATGTGAAGGAAAATCAATATACATTTTATAAATGTGGTTAATATGCGACTGTGTACATCTAAGAAAAAGATGCATAAATATTTCCTACCGGCTGTGGAGGTGTTTCCACACTGTGATTTGCTGTTTTTTGTTTGCATATTTGCAACAAGAAGCGCAGCTCAAATGGCCAACTAGTCAGAAACTCAGAATCTTTTATTTTTAAACTAACATTTGGTTGTCGGCAAGCGTTCTCAGCATTTTGAACCCTGCACATGCACGCACATCAGCACAAACGATAGCACTGTCACAACAAGTGTTAAAACACTTGAGATGGATAGAAAAATCACACATGACCCACTGTGTAGGCAGGGGGCGACGTCTTATTAATGGATGATCTGTGAATAAGCATTCAGTCTGCTAAGTTGCAAATAAGACTTGAGACTGTAGAGATCTTGAAAGCCTGGGGTCAATAAACAGACTCTAATAAAGGTTGAAGGTTCTCCCCAGTATGCAGATCATCTGGCATGTATATTTCAAGGAGGAGCGCACATCCCAAAATTGGCCCAAAAGAAGGAAGACTTTAATTAAGGTTCTAAACTCCGAACAGTGTGTGTCAAGATCTAAGAATGAAATCCCACTCGCACCATCACCCCGGAGCGTGTCAAACATCTTCTCCAAAAGCTCTGAAAACAAGTAATAAGGTCTGTGATTGAGTCATTCATCCCTTTCAAAAAGAAATATTCAAACCCTTAAATAAAATAAGAGCTCTGTTTCAACGCAGTAGTAAAAAAAGATGGAGAAATGCAATGCCTTTGGGCAATTTCAATTAATCTCTTGATTTAAAGAAGAGGCTGGAGGGAAGGAATAAAACTCTTGGCCTGGCCTCTTATCAAAGTGCAGTTGGAATATTCCTGCAAAAAAGAGACAGATATGGCCAGCTACACAGTCTCTTCTCAATAGATAGTTACATTCTGATCTTCAGTTAAATACTTGCTTCAGTTAAATAATGTCCTGGTTTGATTCTTCTGATTTCCTCAAGCAATCTGAATAAACAATGGGTACACTTTAATATTTTAATTTTAGAAGAAAGGTTTTGCAAAAAGTTTAGTTCAACATTTTGTTGTGACACGAACACAGTTTGCCTGCTCACCGAAAACAGCGGAAACCTGTGATGTTTGATTTGTGAAAATAGTCTCGTAAACTGGTTGCTTTCAAAGTGTTATTCAGAAAGATTCATGTAATGTGTCTGGAATGTTCAGCGTTTTTTTTTTTTTTTGCAAGCAAAATCTAATAATTTCAATAGGAATCCATGGGATTGTGAATTTTACATTGGGGTGAAAGATTTCCTAATGCAGATTTTGCAACAGATTCAAGTTGGTCACGCAGCATTGACCATCAGAAAGCTTCTTTGTTTGAAAGTGACATCAAAGCTATTATGGAGTCACTTGTTGTCACCATCTATGGGCATAAAGATATAACATGCAGAATATCCCCACCACAGATGGACAATCTGGAATGCGCAGACAAATAGTGATACAAAAAGTCATTGTCTGGAATGCTCGACCAATCAGATTTAAGGACTGGTACAAATTATTGCATTAAAATTCTGACTGTACACTCTTAAAAATAAAGGTGCTTCACGATGCCATAGAAGAACCTTTTTGTCTAAATGGTTCCATAAAGAACCTTTAACATCTGAAGAACCTTTCTGTTTCACAAAAGGTTCTTTGTGGTGAAAGAAGGTTCTTCAGATTACAAAAAGGTAAGAAAGAGATGGTTCTTTAAAGAACCTTTGACTGAATGGTTCTTTGTGGAACCAAAAATGGTTCTTCTATGGCATCGCTTGAAGAACCTTTTGAAGCACCTTTATTTTTAAGAGTGTAAGGGAAACTTGTTGGAACCACAATCAAAATAACATTTAACTTTTTTCTTCAAGTAGGCATAAATATTTTTACAGAACCAACTGAGATCTATATAGTGGTATCATTAGAGCATTAAAGGGGTCATCGGATGCGACATGCACTTTTACAAGATGTTTGAACTGAAATGTGTTTTGGCAGTGTGTGTACACAACCACCCTATAATGATAAAGATGTAGTGTTTTTTTTTTTTATTCTCAATAAATCATTTCCCCTTTCTCGAATCGAGCCAATCTCAGATGCCTGTCTGTGTGATGTCACACAGACAGGCCCCTCCCACGATAGTTTGATTGACAGTAGCATTTCAGCACAGACTGGACTGGTGTCTTACCTTAGACCCGCCCTGAGTGAGCTGTTATCAGTCCGCCATTGTTTCACCGCCAGAGCAGATGTAGACAAGAATGACTCCTAAGCGATCAAAGTGTTCTGTTGTTGGATGTAATAATGAACATAGCAGTCGTCACTTACTCCCAACATCTGAGCCGCTGAAGACGTAGTGGATTACGTTTGTTTCTGAAGGGAATGCACTCCCGATCTGCCTAAATCCATCTATCCTCACACGAATCATTCGTGATCCAGCTTCACCTCCAGAAGAAGTGAGTGTAAGGGTTTTTTTTATGAATCTTTGCAAATCGCCTTTCCTAATAATGTTAATTTGCTAGTTAGCGAGTTTCACGATGAATGAAAAAAAATTCAAACTTCTAAAATTCTAAAGTTTACTGTTTCTCAGAGAGCGGCTCGGAAGAGAGGGGCGGGGTCAGCAGAGCTTATTTGCATTTAAAGCGGCATGCAAGGAAACAGCTCGCTATGAACAGAGCTGCTTTTGACAGAGTAAAAACGGTGTTGTTTTATACTACCATTGAGAAATTTTAACTAAACTATGTTACAGACTTTTCATTAAGACCCTAAAAAATTATATCAACTTGTGGAAAATGGGCATCTGTTGACCTCTTTAAATTAGAACCCATTCAAACTAATTACAGCTAGAAAATCCAAAATGAGTTTCATTATTTTTCCTATCTTGTGCCCTGTGGTGAAGCAAAGATGGCAGATGTGAAATCGCATACTTCTGAGGTGGTCTTGCACCAGCTGAGCAACTGCCATTGAGATGAATGGGAATCAGTCCAGTCTGGGCCATCCGCCTCTCTGGAGGACTTATAGAGGCTTCAGGGCACTTGACCACAAGCCCCATCTTAACTGCCTTCTGACTCAGGTCATTCTTTTCCTTCCAGTGTGCAGTTCATTTGATGGGTTCCAGTCCTTGCGATCATGATCCTTGAATGGATCTGGGGACGATGAAAAAGTGTATGTCAAATGCTCATTCCCCTCCTCAGGCAACGTATTTTTTTATTCACTGAGGAACTTGGACGCACAAAATTGCAGATGGGCTTCCTTAAAAAAAAGAACAGCATCTCTGATAGTGTAGGACGTAAATACTTTTGAATTGTTAATACTTTTGAAATGTTGCATTGATCTAGTGAGTAACTATTTTAGGTTTAGAAAAAGAATGAAACAATAGAAATACAAGATCAATATAGAAAAAAATCAAATGAACAAAAATACATAAGGATCAAAATAATATGATTTTCCTGTCATCTGCAGGAAAAAAAAAACAATGTTTGAAACAAACTGACAAATCATCATATTGGGGAAAATTTCAGATCAGCTAGTGGTTTTGAGAGCAAGTGGTGTTCACAGTCGGTGGTGATATCATTTGTCCTTTGATCCTGCAGCCCACCTCAACTGGATCCTACTGTACCTCAGTCTGGTCAAAGATCATCATCAAAGCTCCCTCTCAGTGATCAACATTTCATCAAAGCAAAACTCCTCCAAGACCTGCCAGAACCAGGTGATACTCAAAGTTTATGTGACACTTATGAGGGACATTTATTACAAAATATCAGACTAAAAATGTCTGTCATACCCAACTAATCAAACTAATGGATTTAAAGACCTTCATAAGGATGTATGAAATCATTAAATTAGATTGCTGCCCCTGTGGAACATTGAAATTTTATAAGATTAAGATTTTAAGCTGTTTACGCAAAAATGGTGCAATTTAAGCATTTAGTAGCTGCTTTAAAGGAAAAGGGAATACTTGTATGAAACCAGGAAAAAATCACCTATATCTGCCATTGATTGGACAAAAAAAACTGGATGACGTATTCTAAAAATGACATTTAATGGGCTTATACTACAGCTAATTCTTTAATATTCTGAGATATTTTCAAGGTATAACATTTTTATCCCTATAAAAATAAAACTATTTAAAAGTTATGTTTGTATGTTTTTTTTAATGTCAAAATACATTCTCCTAATCCAGTCTAACTACTATAAGTACGCCATTCATGGGTTTATCTCCCCCAAAAGTGTAAACATTGAGCCTCCCAGGCACCATCAATCCATTTAGAGCAGTTCGCTCATATCCAGCTCAACCAATAGCATGAGTTTGGAGCGTGGCTACTGTATCAGGCTGAATGGTCCAAAAAGTGGATCCCATTGCAAGAAACAAAAAAATCCACGTCCAGGCACTCACATAGCAGGCAAAAAATATAAAAAGCCTTTATTGTAAGACAGGGCTACATATTAAAAAACACCAATGCGTATCAGCCCAAGCTGGCCTTCGTCAGATATATATGACACTAGCAGCACATTATAGCACAGAAACTACTTCACCTTTAACCTTATCACACACTATGATGTCATATGAGTGGCAATTTGATGTGATGACAACTTCTGCGCATGTGTTTCAATCCTATGTTATTTGGTTGGAGGCCTTTAGCTTGTAATATATAGAATTAAATTATATTAAAGGTACATCTCAAAACGCTGTTATGTTGTGTTTCTCTGTGAGAGGGAATGCAAATTCAAACTCATTAAAAGTTAAGTATACCAACACACCTCCACCAAAGTATTCCCTAGTGGGATTAAGTGTGGATAGTAAAATAGCAGACTTAATAGATACTGAGTTTTATAATGAGTTTATCATATACAGGTATTCAAATAATGCAATTTGTAAAATAAACTGATATTGCTCGAATGCATCAATAAACTGTCTCTAAAGGTCAGGCTATGTCAAACACATTCAGAAAGACCTGCATTAAACAAAATTAAATAAAAAAAATAACTTGACAGACAGCAGATTCTGTGAGAGTGACAGACTTCATATCCAGCTGAACCTGCTGAAATATTGATTAACAATGTAGAATTATGAGAATAAAGCTGCTGCAGAATTCTAGAATTCTAGACGAGTAATATTAGATATTGCTCCTATGGAGTATAACAATAAAATAAAAACAGCTTTTAGGACATAATAATGGTTCTCTTTTACCTAAAATGTGATTTCTTTGTGTATTGTTAAGCTGTTTGCAATGTGGAAATTAAGCAGAAAAATTCATGACAAAATGATGCAATTTCTTGATACTTTGCAATCATAGTTTCATTGTTATGGTTATACAAATATGTATCATTTTTATTGATAGTCTGCTTTTAACTTTGAGGGTTTATACTTTTGCTGGTTTATAAGGGTAATCTTGTTATAGTAACACATAAAAGTAGGGCTGGGTATCGATTCAGATGTCCCGATTCGATTCGATTCGCAAGCTCTCGATTCGATTCGATTCTCGATTTTTATTTTATAACATTCAGTGAATATAGTTTTAATACAAATGCTATTGATTTTTCTAAAAAATTAACAGTAAACATCAGTTTACAAATAGTGAATTAATAAAAAGAAATTAAGAACCACATGCCTGTATTTTAAACCTATTCTTTTATTTTTTGTATAGGGTTTTTAAACAATAGTAGGGCCCTATAAAATGTTCTTAACTTTTCTGGTAATCAGATGAAGGCATAAAACATTAATTTAACTTATAATCAAATGAAAATTAAACCCTTTTATTTTTTTGGCAAACAAAGTGCTGCACAACAGAGGCTAACTGTTAAAATTAAAAATAAAACAAATGTATTATTCCTTTAAAAATAAAGATTTATTCATATTTATTAGCAGTAGTAGCACTGAGTCTTCAGACTATAGTAATATATTCTTGTCTTGAAAACTGTCTTGACAAGGCAAGACAGTTTTACGTTAAACTAAACTTTTATTTTGACGGGTTGCCGTGAAGAACTTGCAGCTGCTGTGTATATGATATGATGGTAGTTATCTCAAATGAAACAGTAAAATGCTAATGAAGTGACTCTCAGAGCAGCTGGAGATGACATTCGTGTTCATATCATCATATAGTGAGACGGCAGAAGCTGAAAACACCGCGAGCGTCATCCGCGCTTTAGTATGTGTGTAGTAAACAAAACAGTGCGCCGCGCTATCCGCCATTCACTCATTGCGGAAATCATGGCGCCTTATGCGTGATATCAAATGCTTCCGCAGATTTATATTTCTATAGCATTTCACCTGAGCATTGCGAATCACACGTATGGCCATGATAAGCGCTGAATGAATGACAGGCTTTCTGTTGTAACATTGCGCAAGGTAAATAAGGGTGACATCTAGTGGAGAAGACTAATGATAAGATTCACGTTAATCAGATCTTGTTTTAAATGTGATTAAATAAATCCTGGAAAAGATCGATTCGCGGCTTTTGAGAATTGATATCGAATCGATGTCATTTTAAAAAACGATTAATCGAAAAATCTATTTATTTTTTTTGCCCAGCCCTACATAAAAGGTGGCAATAATGTAAACCCACATCTAATAATGGAGAACATCATCTTAACAGTAGTTTTCCAGACCATCTGCACAAATTTAAAAATGAATAGTTTTTTGGTAATGTTATTTGGTGTTTGGCGGAACAGTGCAATCATTTCAGTGACTGTTAAGAAGTAATTCAAGGTCAATGTGAACAAAATGAGAAGGACATTCAATATCGCAGGATATAGCTCTCAATATGGCTGTCACAGTTTCGGGCTGCATGCTGATGAAGTAACCAAAGCAATATGAACTTGAAACCTGTGTAAGTGCAATATTTGTACGTTCGGGAGGAGCGACAGGCTGACCATGACACAGGTGTCACATTCTTTATGGGTTTGCAATGCTTAAAAAAATGTTTCACAAAAGCATTTTGCACAATTGTAAACACACATTGGTGGGTTAAAGCAGGGGAATCATACAGCTTCAAAAATGAAATAAAATAATACAAATAATAAAAATAAAATAAAATAAAAAGAAATTAAGAACCACATGCCTGTATTTTAAACCTATTCTTTTATTTTTTGTATAGGGTTTTTAAACAATAGTAGGGCCCTATAAAATGTTCTTAACTTTTCTGGTAATCAGATGAAGGCATAAAACATTAATTTAACTTATAATCAAATGAAAATTAAACCCTTTTATTTTTTTGGCAAACAAAGTGCTGCACAACAGAGGCTAACTGTTAAAATTAAAAATAAAACAAATGTATTATTCCTTTAAAAATAAAGATTTATTCATATTTATTAGCAGTAGTAGCACTGAGTCTTCAGACTATAGTAATATATTCTTGTCTTGAAAACTGTCTTGACAAGGCAAGACAGTTTTACGTTAAACTAAACTTTTATTTTGACGGGTTGCCGTGAAGAACTTGCAGCTGCTGTGTATATGATATGATGGTAGTTATCTCAAATGAAACAGTAAAATGCTAATGAAGTGACTCTCAGAGCAGCTGGAGATGACATTCGTGTTCATATCATCATATAGTGAGACGGCAGAAGCTGAAAACACCGCGAGCGTCATCCGCGCTTTAGTATGTGTGTAGTAAACAAAACAGTGCGCCGCGCTATCCGCCATTCACTCATTGCGGAAATCATGGCGCCTTATGCGTGATATCAAATGCTTCCGCAGATTTATATTTCTATAGCATTTCACCTGAGCATTGCGAATCACACGTATGGCCATGATAAGCGCTGAATGAATGACAGGCTTTCTGTTGTAACATTGCGCAAGGTAAATAAGGGTGACATCTAGTGGAGAAGACTAATGATAAGATTCACGTTAATCAGATCTTGTTTTAAATGTGATTAAATAAATCCTGGAAAAGATCGATTCGCGGCTTTTGAGAATTGATATCGAATCGATGTCATTTTAAAAAACGATTAATCGAAAAATCTATTTATTTTTTTTGCCCAGCCCTACATAAAAGGTGGCAATAATGTAAACCCACATCTAATAATGGAGAACATCATCTTAACAGTAGTTTTCCAGACCATCTGCACAAATTTAAAAATGAATAGTTTTTTGGTAATGTTATTTGGTGTTTGGCGGAACAGTGCAATCATTTCAGTGACTGTTAAGAAGTAATTCAAGGTCAATGTGAACAAAATGAGAAGGACATTCAATATCGCAGCATAACCAGTTTTCGATATAGCTGTCACAGTCTCAGGCTGCATGCTGAGGATGTAACCAAAGCAATATGAACTTGAAACCTGTGTAAATGCAATATTTGTAAGTCCGCGAGTGACAGGTTGACCGTGACACGGGTGTCACATTCTTTGTGGGTTCGTAATGCTGAAGAAAAAATGTTTCACAAAAGCATTGTGCACAATTGTAAACACACATTGGTGGGTTATGCCAGGGGAATCATACAGAGTACAAAATAAAATAAAAAGTATTGCTTTCTGCACCACTTTGTGCTTGAGAGCTAGCAAAAAAAGCATGTCATTATTTTATTATAAACTCAGCATGTATATACAGTTTCAATGCACACTAAAATAAGCCGAAAGGGAGAGAGGGATTAGCAAGAAATCTCTTCAAACGAGGTAAACGAAGTACTTTCTGCAGAAAATTACAACGCTGTCCAGACTCCTCACAGAGCTGAAGGGATGGAGGTTAATTGACTCCCAGAATAGCCACTGAGAGCTTGTGTATAGGTAGGCTCTGATCCAGGCTCCATCTGGACTCAGCCAGCTTTAGCAATGCTGCCTGTTACCAGGCTTCATTTGCTTCTTAAATAGGCCCTAGATGATGCTTTGGTATAAAAGTGGCCATGTTGGAGAGCAACGGAGTATCAGCTGTGCTATCAAACAGAAACAAATAACACCCAAATAGCACCCGCATCAAAAGGAAATCAGGCACTTACGTATATTACCATTTCCTCACATCTTCTGTACCCATGAGAAGGAGAACATCTTGATCTCATCACATTCAAAATGAAGAACACAGAATGCAGATCAGAGTTTTCTGGCTGCATGTTTACTTCAGTTGTGAGCATCAAGGGTTTGTAACCCAATCCAATTCAATCCTATTGAAGGACATTCGATTTTTTTCTCCTTTGTGGAGAATGTGATAGCTTCATCTCAATATAATCATCTCACGTCATCCGGGATCACTAAATAACAATGCAAGAAGCTCTTTTGACATGTGAAATCATTCTTCTCTCTATTAGGATATTTTGCACAGCCAAAAGGCCCATGTGTATCAGTCTTTAAAAAACATTCAAATGAGATTTCATGATGTTAGGTGGACAACAATCATAAAAATAGGCTGCATTCCAAAGCTAAGACAGAAGAAGAAAGAAATGCAGGTGTATTCAAGGTGCTACCGGAATGCAGATTAATAGAGCAAATGGTATTCAACATGCAAATTTGCACATGCTTTGCATTCCTCTAGTGATGCCAGAGGATGAACAAAGTTACACAGATGTCTATATGGACATGTATGTCACTTTTCACTTGATCTGCCCTTTAATAGAAAGGTTTGTCTCAAGTATGCTTAGGTTCAGAGAAAACAGAGCGTGAAAATTCATATAAAATCAATCAAATTAAATGAGAGAACTCAGAAGCTATTTTGTCAGCTCTAGTGTTGGTGTAGTTAACGTGTTTTGCCTTTCTAGGGCAGTGTTTTAGGTTTCTTGTGAACTGAGAGAAAATGGGTCATTAATTGTATGGAAATTCCCATTCAAAACTAATTCCTATTAGAAAGTAAAAATAATTCAGGACATGCATTTCTAGAAAAGAACCCGATGAAACATATGTGGATGAATTTTTCAAAGCTCAGATTAGAATGCCTGGTGAGTTATACTGCATGAAATTTCTCTTGGTGAATGATAATAATTCTAATAATAATAATAATATATTAATAGTTTCAAGTATAAAAACTTATGGGTATTCCATCAGTCTAGGATCTCATAATGCAGTTCAGTCTGGCTATTTTAAATATAGCCAGTCTGTATATATATTTTTACAGGAAGATTTTACATTGTGAGTTTTCTGAAGACATCATACCACATCAGCACATGCAGGGAAAAGCCCGCAGATTTTCAGACTGTCTACTAATGGCACTGTTTGATTAATTTGCATCTCATTTAAATTCTGCTTCTTGCCATGCTTCTCGAGAGTCTGTGTTGTCTTGTCCTTGAATGACTTGTCAGTTTATTTCTTAGGATCTAAAAGGAAGGTGTAGGATGCAATTAATTAGGGGTTCAAGCACGTAGTGCTGAAACCCTATTGTAAAATTGTATATATTTTATTTATTTGGAATCCTTGGGTCAAAACAAACAAAACTGCTTACCGACGGATTTTCTCTACGAAGTCAGTTTTTTCCGCAAAATTGAGTTACGGTGGGGAAAAAAAAGTATTTAGTCAGCCACCAATTGTGCAAGTTCTCCCACTTAAAAACACCTACTATTGCAAACTCCTCATAGGCCGTTTGTCCGATTAGCTCAAAACATGACATGTACCATCTAGAGACAGTCACAAAAACTTATCAAAATAATTTCAATCGGTGATTCACAAGTGAAACAGGAAGCTAAAACGTTCAAAATAGGTGGGGCCACATTTACTAAAATGGCTATAACTCCTGAACGGAATGAGATATCTTCACCAAACTTGGTACACGTGTACGAGCTCAATCTTTGGTCAAATTAAAAAAAATTGCGGAGCTTGGCCACCTGGTAGCGCTATTAGAAGGAAAAACATAAAAACAGCTATAACTACGCAACCATTAGTCCAATCGACTTGAAGCTTGGTATGCAGTGTCTTTGTCCAAGGTGTTACAAGGTTCTACGTGGACATTCGTGTATCTAAGAAAACATGGCTGCCATTAGCCAATGAAATTTAAGCACCAATTAGACAAGGTTAACGGAGGCTGGTCGGAACGAAACTCGGTGGGCATATTCGACTCATGACCCTAAAGGTCTGTAAGAATTTTGAAAGAAATCTGCCACTAGTTGGCGCTAATGAGTTGTATGCCTCTGTAATCGCGTGGTGTTTCACACATCCACACAATATGTATATAATTTGATAGATCTCCTCATACTGGACAACTTTGCTTTAAGAACCATTGCTGTCAAGCAAATTGTTCATTAAATATTAACAATTAATTTAAAAACCTACTTTTGCAAACTAGTCCTAGATTTTTCGCTCAAATTCATTCAAACTACTGCAGCACAATTCTCTGGACACTCTAGATCAATAATTATAAAAAAAAAAAAAAATGTTGTCCTTTGGTTAGCTATAATGGGGTAATTTAGAAAAGGGGCATGGCCAAATATACCCAAAAGTCTATAAAACCTAAACCAAACTCGGTGAGCACACTTGGTGAGCACATGCGATAGATGATTCTCAACAAGCATGCAAAGTTTCATGGAGATCAGACCATAGGTGGCGCTATAACAGTTAAAAAGCCTTCAAAAACACAATATTTCTATGGTAAATTACCTCAAATTGCACATAAAATGTTCATATATTCACACATACACCAAATCTTCATATCATATGATAGATCTGCTCATTCTGAACAATTTTGTCTCTAGGACCACTGCTGTCAATCAAATTGTTCTTTAAATATTTGAGATGATGGTTTTTAACAATAAAATCAGTGCAGTACAATTCTCTGGAGTCTGTAGGTCAATAATTATCAAAGCAATGTTGAACTTTTGCATTTGGACTGTTATAACAGGGCCAATGAATAATATGGTCTTTACCTACTGTACCCAAAGGCCTATAAATCCTAAAAGCAAACTTAAAACTCCACAACACTAAGTTAACGCATGCATAATATGATTCTAAACAAGCATGCAAACTTTTATGAAGATTGGACAAAAATTATGCGAGACTTTTATTTTGAAAGATGTGCGTGAAAACTGTTGACACTTCTGTCAGATGCCGTTTAAGTAAAGTAAAAAAAAGTCTCTAATCTCAGAAAAACAAACCTGCCAGATATTATACTGTGCTCATAGTGTGCATGCTGTATATCACTTCACTAAAGCGCAAACGAAACTACGAGTTGAGCATGCAACGTACGTGTGAAATAAAAGTAGAGTACCAATAAATCACATAACTACTTTGTGTGTTAGCTGGGTAGGATTTGCATTAAGGTATGAAATTCATTCTATTCTAGTGGTTGACTGATATATCGCCAAGGCCGTTATATCGGCTGATATTTGGCATTTGTTCAAATATCGGCATCGGCCGATAAGTTTTTCTGTTTGGCCGATGTGTTCGAGGCTGAGAGTGGCAGCGCCTGAGCACACAGTGCTCACATTCTCCCTCTTGTTCGCTGTCTTCGTTCAGTTGTCTAATATGGACAAGTCTATCTAATAATTTAGAACTTTTAAACAAAGGAATTAAAATGTGTACAAAAACGTATTATAACGATTGCTTTAATATTATTAGTAATAGAAAGGCAAACATTATAATACTTTCTCGTTTGCCATCAGCATTCAGCAAATACGCATTTATATCATTTAAACAAATCTTTGAATGACTAATGAATATTTAATTTCACAAACCTTGCAGACTTAGTCGAATCTAGTTGAGATCTTGTGAAGTGTGCATTTGTATATACCCTGATCGCGTGTGTTCTCTGGGTGACGGTCAGTCCGTGCGAATTGAATGTGGATAGGAGGAGAGTTCTGTTTGACTGGAGGCGCGCGATCGACAAACTTTAAACTTTTGATTTCAAATGATGCTGCTTTTTATGCATTTGCCCACTGTCATATTCATGTCATTTTCATTGCGACAAACTTCCCAGAATGCTGAGTGCCCTGTTGGTTAGTGTTTACTTCCTTTTCAATTAGATTTTTATTAAATATTTATTTGTGAAAAATGCTTTGTCTTCTGAAGTAAAAGTATGTTTATTTTACACAATTATTCTTTATCAATTTTTAAATGATTTCAAATTTCTTAAATATGAATTAAAATAAATAAAATTATATTGGCTTTATATACACCCTGCTTTCCACGATATCGGCATCAGCTGTCAAAATCCCCATATCGGTCGACCACTATTTTATTCAGGAGTAGTTTTCATTTTTCATTAACAGTTTATGTTAGTATTATGTACTCACCATGGTAACTGATGTTTCCATAACCCAAAAATGCCATTTTATTTTCACTTTGTGTTATTTTGTATATGTTTAAATAACTGTGGTGTCTCATACCAAATTGTATTAACAAAAACTAGTTTGGGACTGCTGTTTAATAGTCTTACCTTATAGGCTGTTTATTCAACAGTATTAGTCATTTATGTGTATGTTATATGTGACCCTGGACCACAAAACCAGTCATAAGGGTCAATGTTTTGAAAATGAGATTTATACATTATCTGAAAGCTGAATAAATAAGCTTTCCATTGATGTTTGTTAGGATAGGATAATATTTGGTCGAGATGCAACTATTTGAAAATCTGGAATCTGAGGGTGCAAAAAAAATTGCCTTTAAAGTTGTCCAAATGAAGTTCTTAGCCATGCATATTACTAATTAAAAATTAAGTTTTGATATATTTATGGTAAGAAATTTACAAAATATCTTCATGGAACATGATCTTTACTTAATATCCTAATGATTTTTGGCATAAAAGAAAACGATAATTTTGACCCATAAAATGTTTTTTTGGCTATTGCTAAAAATATACCCAAGCGACTTAAGACTTAAGGTTTTGTGGTCCAGGGTCACATATACTAAAAAAGTGGGTCGTGACCATGGGACAAATGTGGGTCTCATGGTCAAACCAGTTAAGAACCACTGAACTAGATGATCATTTACGGAAACGTTTACTGTGTCCCAAAGACCCCAATAATGTATGTGTAAAAATAAAAAGTAAAGAATTAGTCATTTTTTTAGTAATATTACTGACTTAATCAAAAACCCTAGGCAGATATAATTAAAGATATAAGTCTGTCGGATCTGTTTCTGAGCTATTAAAGCAGTCTTGGGGTCTCTCAGTCTCCAAACAAAACATGGGGCTTAACAGCAGACAGCTGAATTTATTCATATACATTGCAGTGAAGATCGGTAGGCAGATCATATTAAATTTTCATAAATACAGGAAAGACCCCTGCAGTTAAATCCAACAGGAGTGAACTCAGGAGTTTCACAAAACTTTTTGCTGAATCTAAGCACTAAATCCTGTCAGAATGAATTACTTCAGAATATATACCGACGGCACACGTGTTTGGAGATTGCTCGAGAGTGAAGCAGTAATGAACTGAAGTTATGACTTGAGAATATTTCCTGCAACATTCTGAAGTGCCTCTCACACGGTCTTGATGTGCTGCAAGTTCTCAGAATCTTTCTCCACATCATAAGTGTGCTTTCACCGCAGACAGTAGATTTCATCATCTACTCTATCTTGCTTTTCATGAAAGCGCTACACTCATCAAATCTGAATGATGCTAACATGGTTTGAAGAGCCCAAACATCACTGTATAAGGCCTACCTACCACCAAAATATACTAAATTAAAAGAAATGATAACTATAGAGGAGTTGAACCCTATTCTCCCACTTGACATCCTGTTTTGCCGTCAGAAACACTCCATATAACAACAGAAGCAGGCAAGGCTAATCTCATTTAAACCGAACAGTGTTGAATAGCCAGACTATCTAACAGTAAATTCATTCACAACCATAGTCTTCAGTGTGGGCTAGATATGCCAGGAATGCTTATATAATGTTTAACAGATATTTTAACCGCATATTATCTATTTGTGATACCTAAACTCTCAATGTATCTAAGACCACTTTGTAACAAGTAGGGTTCTCACAAAGGAATTTAAGGAGTCATTCTGATTAATGATTGTGTTTCCTTAACAGTTTCAGAAACAATTATTTTAGTATTTTTAAGGAATAAATATTTGGGGGAAAATGCAATTCTATTTCCAAATGATGAGATAATTTAAAATGATAATAAACAATTATTGCTGGTGTGTTAGGTGTGTTTTCACAGAGGCAACATGCAGTCCAAATATAAAACCAAAATATAAGTCCAAATATAAAAGCAATATAAACTACTACTGATAAAATATGTCTTTAACAGCACGTCATATGAACAACCAGTCATTAATTACACTGATTCCAGTCTCACAGATATTTAGCACAAGCTGCTAAAAAGAACCATTAGAATGACTGTACGGTTTGGGAACAAACTCTTGCTCTATGAATTTAATTCACTAAAAAGAGCCAGCTCATATAAATAATTTAGTCTGTTTCACTCTGTTTATTCAGCAGCGGTGTTGCTCACTGTACGATTTGGCCATCTGAGCCCAATTTTAAGAATACTAAAAGATTTGATCCTAGGCCAAAATTTTTGATCGCTAGTTTGACATGTTCGTCAACAGTCAATTAATGACCATTGCGATAAAATGTTTGCTCCGAAATTTTTCCTTAGTGCAACAACAACTAACCACCACAGGGAAAATGTTGAAGAGCTTATAGCTGGGATCAAATACAGTCTGACAAGCAACAATTGTAAAGAACTATTATAAACCATACAGAGTGTAAGTCCAACACATTTTTTAACACACTCTCATGGCAATTTGTAACTATTTTACATTTGGTGTAAATACATTAGTGGCTAATTCATACAATATCATTCATCTTGTACATTTACTTAAAATCTCCCAATTATTAGGTGTATCCTTGCTTTTTTAAATAAAATACATTTCCTTACACATAACACTGTAGAAATTCATTCAAAATTGCCACCTTGAAAATTGCCTACCAAGAGGCCTACAGCAACTCTGAAGCAGTTGCAGGAATTTATGACAAAGAGTGGCTATTGTATGCATGTGCCAACAATTCACAAATTCTCCACAAATGTGGCTTGTATTTGAGGGCTGCAAGAAAAAAGCCACTCCTCAAGAAAGGCCACATGCAGTCACGACTGAGTTTTGCCAAAACGCACCTTGAAGATTCTGAGGCAGATGAGACTAAAATTGAATTATTTGGTCTCGACATCAAACATTATGTCTGGCAACAATCCAATACAGCTCAGCATCCAAATAACAGCATTCCTACAGTAAAGCATGGAGGTGGTAATATCTTGTTATGGGGTGTTTCTCTGCAGCAGGGACTGGAGCACTTGTCAGGATAGAAGGAAAAATGGATGGGGAAAAATACTGTCAAATTCTTGAGGAAAATCTGCCCTCTGCCATAAAGTTATGGGAAGAATGTTTACTTTCCAACATGACAATGACCCAAAGCACACAGTAAAACTGACCACACAGTGGTTAAATAAGAAAAAGGTGAATGTCCTTGCATGGCCTACTCAGAGTCCAGACTTAAAGCCCATTGAAAATCTGTGGAATGACTTGAAGACTGCAGTCCAGTTCTGCAAAGAATAGTGGGCAAATATTGCAAAGTCTAGATGTGCAAAGTTAGTAGAGACAGAGACAAATCCCAACAGACTAAAGGCTGTAATTAAAGCAAAAGGTGGTTTAACAAAATACTGACACAAGGGGGTGATCCTTTTTACAACTCAGTGATTCTGTTTTATTATTTTTTATTAAAAAAAATTTCTGTTGGTGTTATATCTTTCACTTGGATGTTACGAGTTGCACTGAGTAAATACAGCTGGATAAAACAAAAACTGTGTCCGTCTTCATTTCAGGCAGCAAAGCAACCAAATGTGATTATCCTCTGCCATAAAGTTATGGGAAGAATGTTTACTTTCCAACATGACAATGACCCAAAGCACACAGTAAAACTGACCACACAGTGGTTAAATAAGAAAAAGGTGAATGTCCTTGCATGGCCTACTCAGAGTCCAGACTTAAAGCCCATTGAAAATCTGTGGAATGACTTGAAGACTGCAGTCCAGTTCTGCAAAGAATAGTGGGCAAATATTGCAAAGTCTAGATGTGCAAAGTTAGTAGAGACAGAGACAAATCCCAACAGACTAAAGGCTGTAATTAAAGCAAAAGGTGGTTTAACAAAATACTGACACAAGGGGGTGATCCTTTTTACAACTCAGTGATTCTGTTTTATTATTTTTTATTAAAAAAAATTTCTGTTGGTGTTATATCTTTCACTTGGATGTTACGAGTTGCACTGAGTAAATACAGCTGGATAAAACAAAAACTGTGTCCGTCTTCATTTCAGGCAGCAAAGCAACCAAATGTGATTATTTTAAAGGGGGTGATTCTTTTCCATAAACACAATGTAACTTTTTTAGGCTTTTTAGACAATTTTCTTGGCTTTTTACAGGCTGTATTTATTTATTTCGGATTAACGAGACACGTCAGGTTACAAGCTCAAGCTGTTTGTACAATATCCCTTGGGAACATCTGGTTCTATTGAGATGTCAAGCTAACGCATAAGTTTGACAGCCTCATTCCTGTATGCAAATTTAGTACAGGGCACCCTGAGACCTGTGATCTTGTTGTTCGTGTAATAACGGTGGTGATTTCAGAAGAAGAAATCATTACTACAAAAGGTGCTCCAGCGTGCATCAAGTGAAGAGCTTCTTGTGGTCCTCTATCATTATTATTGAAAGGTTTTCATTGACATTTCAGGTGTCAGGGTTGGAAGAGTTGCCGTCTTGTCCTTCACAGAATGCAAATTGTTTCTGACAGACACTCTCACACTGCACCACTAGATCGACAGCAAGCCAAGGCCAAACACTAGTGCACAGCATGGATACACAGATTCAAGAAAACCAAAGCCGGAAAATAGATTAAAACAGCTTGGTCCCTCTTTCTAGGGCAGATGGTTTCTCATTTAAGTGTCGTAATCACATTAGACCGCTTGTGGACTGCATCATCTGTCATACTACATGTAAAAACAACACACTTTCATAAGAAAACATCACTTGAGCTACTTTAACGTTATACTGCAGTAACTCTGCCACCAAATCGTCACTCTGGTGCTGTAATGTGTAGTTTCAGAGGATTCCATTACTTGAACAAAGACCAAACTTTTGTAGTGAAAATTAATAGTATGTGTCATGATTTCCATGATTTCATCACTTCACTAATTAATCATTTATTATTTGTTATTAATGCCTGTTTACTGTGAAAAAGGAGTTTTTCTGTGGTTTAAAATATCAAAGTATATTAATTACAATAGTATAATAGTATAGTATAATAGTAGTTATAATAATAATAACTAATATTCTATTGCTATTTTATTATAATGTTATTAATTGTATTTTATATTATAATATCTGACGATATTCCCTTACAAATATGCAATATAATATATTGTATAATACTTTCACAAGTTTTTTCTGTTTTAAAATATGAAAGTAAAAGTATCATTAAATAAAAAAAATGATTTTATTAGTAGTAGTACTGTAAAATGTATAATAAATACAATATTAAATATAAAATGCCACATTTATAATATAAATATAATTTTAACCAATCTTTTTGGTGGTAAAAGTCGCTATAGAGTGATGTTTGTTTTGTGGACGACCCTGCTGGGAAAAAAAATACAATAATTACTCATAAAATTGCATATGTTATGTATAGGGAAAGAAAGCAACCACACCTGAGAAGAATCACATGTTCCTGAAATACATTAGTCTTCTTATTTGCATAAAATATGTGTGGCTAAGCATGCTGGATCCTCTAACTTAACTTCCGTGGAAACAAATCAAGTTTCATTAAAGTACGTCAGAGAGCAGATGTCATTTAAGGAAGATAAACAAAATGCAAGCTGGTAATTACACCAAGATGAAAGATTATGCTGTTTTAAATTATTTATTATTATCGTCTTTCCAACCCCTCCATTCCTTCGTCATATCACAGCTCCTGTAATTATAACTCATAAATGAGACATGTGGATGTTTGTACTCTACACAAGATAAACCACAGCTCACCACTGATGCATCTGCTTAGCTTGTGAAATCATGAGTTCTCTCTTCGTCAGGAATCTTTGAGCTCAGACTCCAGGAAAAGATAAGTCACTATCAATTCATGCACGGCTGAATCCTCCTTTTAATGGAAGAACACATCAGTCTACTGTGGAGAATGAAATACTTCCAGACTTAGATAGTGAGAATGATGTGTGATCCTAATAGAAGTTGCACAGTGAGCTCTGATCAGGCCATTTGATTCTGTAAGGCACAGCTTTCCATGTACAAGAAACACTTAGAAAAATACACTATTTATCTTTCCTTTTCAAGTCATGTATATGCATGACTGAACAGCACTGAAAAAAAAGCATTCATAGTGTGGCAAGAACAAAAGATATGAGCTATTTTTATCAATCCAAATGACTCAGCAGGTAGCTGTACAGTAACCTCTCTCTTATTAAAACAGTTCCATTAAGTTCTAAATGCATGCATTAAAACAATTACAGGTCATGTTATTATGCTTTCTATGGCACTAAATGATCAGAGGCTCAATGAAACTTTCTAATGTTATGAACAGGGACTTGTCAAGAATGTTAGCTTTATAACAGGATTTTTGTACTCTACACAAGATAAACCACAGCTCACCACTGATGCATCTGCTTAGTTTGTGAAATCATGAGTTCTCTCTTCGTCAGGAATCTTTGAGCTCAGACTCCAGGAAAAGATAAGTCACTATCAATTCATGCACGGCTGAATCCTCCTTTTAATGGAAGAACACATCAGTCTACTGTGGAGAATGAAATACTTCCAGACTTAGATAGTGAGAATGATGTGTGATCCTAATAGAAGTTGCACAGTGAGCTCTGATCAGGCCATTTGATTCTGTAAGGCACAGCTTTCCATGTACAAGAAACACTTAGAAAAATACACTATTTATCTTTCCTTTTCAAGTCATGTATATGCATGACTGAACAGCACTGAAAAAAAAGCATTCATAGTGTGGCAAGAACAAAAGATATGAGCTATTTTTATCAATCCAAATGACTCAGCAGGTAGCTGTACAGTAACCTCTCTCTTATTAAAACAGTTCCATTAAGTTCTAAATGCATGCATTAAAACAATTACAGGTCATGTTATTATGCTTTCTATGGCACTAAATGATCAGAGGCTCAATGAAACTTTCTAATGTTATGAACAGGGACTTGTCAAGAATGTTAGCTTTATAACAGGATACAGGATAATAAAATATCCCACCTGAACACTGTAGGATAGATAATTCCCATTAGCAGAGACATTACACTGTGTATATATATATATATATATATATATATATATATATATTATGCAAATCATTGTAAATAAAACAAAGATTATTGTAATACGTTTTACAAGAAAATACCATTTCAGTTGTTGCTACTTCAGGGACTTTAATGATGTTGCATTCAAAATGCATATACATTAATATGGAGTTGGTCCCTACTTTGCAGCTATAACAGCTTCCACTCTTCTGGGAAGGCTTTCCACAAGAGTTTGTAGTATTTCTGTGGGATTTTTTGTCATTCATCCAGTAGAACATTTCTGAGGTCAGGCACTGACACTCGATGGAGTTAATGTCTTGGTATGCTGAAACATTAATATTTCCCTTCACTGGAAGTAAGGGGCCTACACGGTAAAAACTGTAAAAATGCTACAGTAAAAACCTGTTAAATGGTTAACGGTAAATTCCCCTACTATATATGGTGAAAAACTGTATTGGACATTACATGTATTGGACATTAATTTTACGGTAGTATACCGTTTTTGGAAGTGAAAAAGACTGTATAATTTACAGTGAATAACCGTAAATTGACATTCCCAGAATTCCCTGCGTTACATTTCAAATTTAATGTTTTTTTGTTGAAATAACTATGTTTCTTCTTAATTTTTTCTTATCACTTTTATATACAATTTCACACCCTCATAAAAGTGAACTGCAGATTCCTCACTGAGCAACGGCTTAACTTAAATGCTTTGTTTCCACCCTGTTCATTTTCCTGCAATTGTGTAAATAATCTAGCTAATGTGCACACTTCTGAAAATCCTGGTAAATCCTTTTATAGAAATATTTATTTAAATTACACAAGAATATTCATCTTTAAAGTGTATAACATTTAAAAGGTACTGCAGGTATGACCCATTTGTAGGCTTCTACTAAATTACATCTAGCAGCTTGGATTAATTAAACCACCAATTTTCCAATAAAATTTTGCTAAAGAATCCATCCAGTGGATCTTCAGGACTGTAGCGGCTTGTTAGAGCAGCCGCAGCTTGCCAGCGTGACTGGCTCAGATATAGGAGGCCATGTGGAAAGAGTCCATCAGTGGTCTCCTGTCTCTGTAGGTTAGCTTTCCTGCTGAGGAGACAGCACAGCATGAGGCATCACAGGCCTGGGAAGGATCGATGGGGCAACGTGAGAAAAGCTTTAAATAAAAGTTTCTTCAGGCGGCTGTAACGTCGAGCAAGCTCCTTGATCTTCGACCCAGTGGAAACAGCAGTGCTGGATACAGCTTCTTCTCCATACGGGGTATATGTTGCATCGGAGAAAACAAATATATTGACTGTTTGTTATTGTTCTGAAAGCTGACTTTTGGTACAGTACAGTTTACTGTATTTATCATCTGTAGGCTTGTGCATCATATCATGCATCTACAATTGTAAACTTCTAAAAAATTTATATAAACCTAATTTAAAATGCTCATCAGTTGTAGATAAACTTTGAAAAATAAATCAAGTGAATTTTAGAAGATGAAGAAATATGACCTATTATATTAACTATTTTAACAATTTTTAAATAGAAAAATATTTTACTTATTTCTATTAATAGTTTAAATATTTATCATTATTATTTAATTTGTAAAACATAAGTTTTTTTTTACAATTCACACATAATTATAAACAATTTATAATGCTCATCAGCTGCTGATTTACATTAAAATAATACAATTTAAACTTTTTAAAAATAAATGTTTTAATAGAAATATATTTTATTTCTGAATATTGTAAAATTGATTAAATATTTATTATCAATTTTATGTAATTTGTAACATTATAATCGTCTCTGAGTTTTATTTAAATGCTCATGAGTTGCTGGTATATATTGAAAAATTAATTAATACATCTTTAAACTATTTTTAAAATGTATATCTTTAAAAATGTTGTAAATACAGTTTTATTATTATTATTCACTTTATACAAATTTTCCCCGTTTTGGCAAAAGAAATGACTCAAAATCATTATTAGTTTTTCCACATAAATCACTCACACTAAAATGGCCTCTTCCCTTTACTTCAGTATTTCTGCTTCACGTTTGTTTGTTTTTTAATCAGTGTCTCCACACTCTTACTGGCCAGGCGTTTGACTTGAAAAGCCGGCTGATGGTACACCAGAACCCTCTGCTCCTCCGGATGACCAGCCCTCTGTCCTGGCTGAGCGCTGCGCTGCTCACAAATGTCACTCGTTCACACAATCTGCCAACTCTCTCATTAGCAAACATGACCTGGCTTCCATCACATGACAAACAACCCTGCGGGTCAGCGACCCCTTGCTAAAGATCTCCCACCTGCTCTGTCGAGAACAGACCTGCTGTGTGCACAAGTAATGATTATATGATTCAAGCTGTTGTTTACATCTACAGAATCTTTTTACTGTCATTTTTGTTCTCTGTAAAAAAAAAATGATGTGAAATTACATGGTACCTAAAGTTGTATTACAGTGTCCATAATTAAAGACTTAATAAAATAATTTGACGACTGCAGTTTGTTAATGTATTTCCAGTTGAAACAGGAAGTTTGGGTGGGACATACTGAATTAAAAATAAATAAATAAAAACAGACAATAGGCTTTAGTTACAACAAATTATTCAAGACTTGTGGCTAGTGGCAGGTGGTAATTATGGGGAGGGACATTGTCTTTCTACAGAGAGTCTGATTGGACAAAAATCCATCTAGTGCAGGATGAGTCACCAGTATTATGTGACCTGTTTTCTTGGAAAATAGAAATGATGCAAAAATATGTAAATTTGCTAAAAGTATTTAAAGTGCAAATGTTACAGCATTCTGGCTTCAAATCTAACAGACACAGAATAACAGGCACAAAATAACAAAACTCAAATTTGGATATCATGGGGGCCTTTAATGCTCACAAACACCAAATAAGAGTAAAAATAATAACTTTAGAAACTGTAATAAAATACATGGTTTTAGACCTTATATTGTAAGAATGATCATCTAAACCTCACTAACACTGATGACTAATGATTCAAGGACATACAGTTATGCACAAAATAGTTTTAGTAAATTTCAACTCAATAGAAAATTTACCAGATATTTATCTTATTAATGATTTTGCAAGTAACACAATCGCTTGCACTATTTGTCACAAATATGCAAGGTAAAAATGAAATGCACACACACACACTTATATTTAATAAATTACATGTATATAGGCTATTTTAAAAGTAGTATTTCATATACTCAGTATGCCAAAGATTTAAATCATTTTAAATCAGCAGCAAAACTCTTTCTATATACACTTACACTTTTCTCCAATTCCAAACATCTGCTTGAAATCGCTGTGAATTTATGACTGTTTTTGCCTTCACTTCCATAATAAACAGTAAACGTGCAAATGGATCATTCATTTTAATTAGCGAAAGTTTACATGCAGCATGATTTATGTTTCAGAGTTTAACATCACCATCAACTGCTCTCTTGACTGTTTGCTATTTCAAATTACCAGAGCTGGCAGGGAGTTCAGAGCAGCTGTCTCTGTGTGTGTGTGTGTATGACTAATACTACAGATACAAACAGCAGTGTGGCGGAAGCATTTTTCTTCCGCGCTCCCTGCATTATGAGGCCTCTTCACCAATTCAAGAGTCTAATCTAATTTCCATCAGACTTGTAGAGCGTGAACAAGCCTCTGTGAAGCTTGGCATCTGAAGACGGTCTGCGACAAAGGCTCTGAGAATAAACATGAACGAGCGTGCCTGGATGTCTTGTGATCAGCGGCCATTGATCTATGTGTTCCTGGTATGAAAGCAGCTGAAAGTTTCCTTAAAGTTTTCTTCTAGTGGAGAACAAAACACTGTCTAGCGGCCTCTAGAGGTCAAGAAATTCACTACAACCTTCAGAAGAAACTTACCCCACCATATGGGTGGGAAGAAAGAAAAAACGGATATGAACATTCTGATTATATATCTCAATCAATTTACCACGCAATTCGCTTCCAACATGTATACTATACAGATGCGGTGAGACCATGTGAATTTAAGAGCAGGAAGAAAATACTACGATCAATTTCTCAGATACCCACAAGCTATTTCCTTTGTGTTTTACCATGATAGATCCATGTACAAGCACACCTGAGATAGATGATATTCCATGCCACAGCACCCAATATTCCCATTTAAGTTAAAAGAGCAATATAGGTTTGCTCATATGACACGATTTGATATTTGCTCAGAACATGAAACTTAGCCCTGAATTTCTCGTGCCTTGTCTCCACAGGCTGGAGATTTAAAAGAGATCCCTTCTGCACCCATTTCCATAGTAACAAAATCTACCCCAATTTCAGCTCAAACACTCCCCTCTTAGAAAGGGTTAGATATCCTCTAATAAGGTCAGAATACGAATATTTGCTCTCATATTTCTCATATTTATCTCCGGCAGAGCCCGTTTTGTAAGTGCGACAGGCCTGTGACTGGGAACGGAATCAGTCGGTTAATAAATGAAGTGCAGCTGGAAAAAAGATCCTTTACGGCCCGGTATGTTATATCACTGCTAATGGCTTCTGACCTGATGGCAAACGAAATTAAGAGTACATTAATTAGGTGCATTCATTAGATGAACTAGGCAACTCTGGAGTCTGCTCATAGAAGTACTATTCAGCCAGTCATTAATTCAGATGTAGTTACTTTATAACGTCTAAATCATGTCTTTAATCATTGTTCCTTTCTTAAGTCTGAACACGCATAAATGACTTCATTATAAAATCAAAATCAAATTTGCGTGGGAGGCAAACAGCAGGTTCTTGATTCCCAAAAGAACAAATATGACTCATTAAATGTGGTAAGAACTGTGACTCCTGGCTCAAAAACACTGAGGATTCATTATTACTGCAACCAAATCTAAGAAAATAAAGCTACAACACATGATGCTTCAAACAGTGGCTCTGGATGCAATCTTCCAATAAAATATTTATATATTTACTAACAAAAGAAATGCGCATAAGTGGAAGGGATTAAAGATTATGTGCAACATATCAAAGAGCTTTGTTTTTAACTCATTTTACATGAGGCTATTATGCAAAACAATACAGAGCAGCAAATATTTCTACATCTCTAGGGGCTGACAACACCAGTTTCCCAAGTTCGGTCCTAACTTCCAAAGTGATATAAAGTATTTCAAAATGTATGCAGAGAGTACATGAGAGGGGGCTTTCCTGGACAGCAGGGAAGCAGTTGAGTATCTGGATTAAAAATGCAGGGGTTCAGAACTAAGGATAAATCCTAGAACTCTGTGATTGTGAAGATAGCATGAAAAAAAGATGAGGGAGCTCTGGGACTTTTCACTGTTCACTGCATTAGTGGGAATTTTTCACTGGTGTTTTCAACAGGTTACATACTTAAGTGTGAACAGTAAGTGGTGACAAGCAACCCTCTTTATGAGCAAATCTTTTAATCGTTCATGCAACGATACGCCAAAACACTGATTCATTGAGGAACAAAACAAGCAACTTTGAATGAAACATTCACTCAGTTGATTAATTAAAAACGGTTTCATTCTGGAACGAAAGCATCATTAAATAATACAGTCAATTGCTTCATTCAAAACACTGATTTATTCAAGAACAATTTTTTTTGTGTATCATTTAGATACTAGTTTTTATTTACCATTTTGAATGTAATCATTTTAGGTTTTACATTATTTTCAGTTTTCATTTTAATGTTACTTACAATTTTAGTAAATTTGATGTGTTTTTGTCATTTTTATTAGTTTTTGTTTAGGTTTTGTGTTTTTTATTATTATGTTTACTGTCATTTTAGTTATTTTAGTACATCAGGTAAAACTAAATGGAAGTGATAAATGTTGCCTTGCCAACTATAGCTGAAATAAAATAATCTGAAGGTTTTTTATATTTTATTATAGATCAGTAGGGCTGGGTAAAAAATATTGATTTCTCGATTTGAATCGATTTTCATTTTTACGGAATGATTTCTTAAATCCCAAGAATCGATTATTCTAGCCTGTTTTCAGTTAATGGACAGAACACTGAAGGGCACCTCCCATCCAATAAATCACAATAAGCATTGTGTTTTGGTACTTTTAATATGAAACAAAGTCTCAGATTTCAAATTCTGTTCATTGTATTGCAGTATTCAAACAATAAATGCCATTTTGCCACTGTTTAATGTGGAGTGACAAATCGCTGTAGTGCCTCAGTTCAATAAAAGCGGCAGTGAGTAGCGCTAGTGAACTGATAATCTCCTCCACATACCAGTTTCAGCACAAAATAAACATGACTAAACAGCCAAAGGTAAGTATAAAAGAAATAGTACAACTTTACAATCCGTATCCTGTCTCATGTAATCGCTCAATCAGTAGGCGCGTTTCTATTACTCTTCAAATTGCGCAAATTGAAATTGCGAATTGAAAATACGCCTAATGGAAACCCGTCAATTTCGCAAAAACGCCCATATATATCGCAAAAAAGTTTTTACGCTTGCATGAGGTGGTTTTTCAGGCAATGCGAAAAAGGATTAATTCGCAAAACTGCAATGGAAACGGCTTTTTCGCATTTACAGGTCACATGGCGTATGTAAAAAGTCATATGATCATTCTTCAATGTACTATAACCTCCAAAAAACACTTAATATGTGGCCACGCTCCAGTATAAGGGGCTGATTGCGGCCACTCAATGCTTGTGTTTGTTTTTATACAGGCTATGGTTTATTCCAGCTGCGCCACGCATGTTTCTGAAGCGGCTCTCTTTGCTGCTTCTGTAAAGATACATGCATAAGCCTCCTTTGAATAAATATAGCCAAAATCCCACCAAAATCCATTGCCATGACTTATCGCCAGAGGCAAAAGGTTACGTTTAAGTCGCATAACATTGGTTAATGGAAACGCCATCATTTCGCAATACTTTTTTATCGACATTTATAAAATATCACCAAAGTTTTGCACAAATCTGTAATGGAAACACGCCTAGTGTTTCAGTCGCACAAAGACATCAATATAACAGCTTGTCTGTCATGTAACATCACATTTACCTCAGAAAAACATATTCGGTGACCATAAACTCATTAGTCAGCTAGAAAAATAAACTGTAGAGAGGGGCATTTTGCTAAATGTATGCACCATATAATATATTCATTATAATTTTCACTGTTCTTCAATGTTTAATTTATATTTTTTATGACAGCCAAATGTTTATATAAAAAAACGAATTGAAGTAGAAATATTATTATGTAGGCCTAATTGTAACTTTTTATTATTAAAAACTTAATTAAGTGTAATTTAAACAGTTGTATAGCCTAAAAAAATCTGTCAGTTTTATTAACCTTCAATATTACCTTCAATATTATAGTAATGTAGTACTGACTCTAGTACGGAGTATATTATTAGTTAAGATAATTTTTTTTCCTTTTTTTGTACCTGATATATATCCAAAATAATCGATATTGAATCGAATCGAATTGGGAATTGAATCGCAAGCTTGTGAATGAGAATCGAATTGTATCGTGAAATTTGTGTCGAAACCCAGCCCTATAGATCAGTTGACTAACTTTATTTCAAGTAATGCAAATTTTATGTGACAGCCATAAACTGTCCAAAAACTATTCATTATGAACATTCAAATTGATTTGTAATCTACCAACAAAACAAAACCTTCTGAGAAATGTTTTTCCTCACAAGGATACTTGTGCTGTGTTTCCTTATATTAAATGGCACTTAATGACATTTTGTTATACAATAATAAATTCATATGTCTTTAAGTGTGGCTTAAGTGCGCAAACACTTCAAAATTCTTCATTATGAACAGTATTCATGATCCGTAATCTTTATTTGAAAAGGGTAATTTTTCTTTCAAATATATTCATATATATTTTTAAGTTCAGTGTGGCTTAAGTGTTCAAATACTTGCTGCTTCACTTTATATTAAATATACATATAGAAAATGTGGATGGATAGATTAATAGCAGCACTACAGAACAGCTTAATTTGTGAGGTTAGAAAGGTTGAAAGGACATGGACATGGATGGCATCTGTTTTGTTAAATGATTTGTCCTCCCAATCATGCTCATTTTATGCGACGAGCACAGGAATATTCATGGCAGGGAGGCAATGAAGGGCCCTTCTGTCTTTTGTAGCGTCTGGACTTCAAAGACATGCATTTATTGCTTGGACGGAGCAAGAACACCTGTCCTGAAATACATGTGCAAATTCAGTCAAGAGAAAGTTTACCCTCTTCAACTTAAAGCTGTAGAACTGAATTTATGGAGTAAACTATTTGCTAAAATAACCACAACATTAACAGCAATGCTAAAATACAAGCGTGTGGTAATGTTAGTCAGTTGTGCATGAAAGTTGCACGTTACTATAACAAACACTGCGTGTTTTCTTTCATAATCATCATTGGCGTTTAGAAAGACAAAAATAGGTTACATAAAAGTTTTTACCTACAGTAAAAATGAAGATAAGGTGTGAATAATTACATTTTAGACACCAGAATGAGGGACATGGACAACAGAGGACCTTTCATGGACAGACTCCCAGACAGAAGCTATTCCCCATCTCTTTAGAAAGTGTAATGAAGTGAGACTGAATCAAAGAGGTCCAATATTATGCCTGACCAAATGGATTGCCTTTGCAATGAACAAACTGGGGACAAAGAAAGGGCGTGCTTGGAAATACTAGGTTTTCTCTTTTTTTCTCCTCAAGATTTTGGCCCTGGTGGCACTGCTGCTCAGGTTTTGGCCCCGGGCCCCTCAGTGAAGTCATAATCATTGTCTGTCCACCTAATCATTGTTGAAGCTTAATTTAACATTGTTCTTTTCTTACTGCCGAGATCACAAGTTTACCGTAAGATGTGCTACATCGTGAGTGGAAAAATAAGACCAAGTGCACACAAGACAACACGTTGTTGAAATTGATGCAACTAGTCATAGCATGTCTCACAAGAGTATTTGTGATGTGCACACACTGTAAGCTCGCTGTGATCTGTTTTTTTTTTGTTGCAGATAATTGCAGATTTAAAATAAGGAAGACAATCACAACTTTTTCTCACAATTCAGAGAAAAAAAGTCAGAATTGCGAAATATAAACTCCAAGTAATTCCAAGTTTATATATCAAAATTCTGACTTTTTTTCCTGTGAATTCTGACTTAACATCTCAAAATTCTGCTTTGTTTCTGCTACTGAATAAAAAAATAAAAGTTAATTTTGACATTATCTTACAATCCAGACTTTTTCCCCTCACAAATTGCAAGTGTTCATCTCACTATTCAGACTTTTCTTTTCAGAATTGCAAGATATAAACTCAGAATTGCAAAAAATAAAAGTCAGAATTGAGATGAAGTGTCACTATTACCATTTAAATTTTTTTTATACCATGGCAGAAACAAGTTTCCAAATTAAATCAGTAATTC
>NW_015505200.1:3051321-3052061 GCF_001515645.1 Sinocyclocheilus grahami | reverse complement strand
TTTATACCATGGCAGAAACAAGTTTCCAAATTAAATCAGTAATTCAACCAAAAATGGAAAATCGGTCATGATTTACATATCTTCAAGTCATTCCAAACCTGTATGACATTATTCTGTGGAACACAAGAGGATGTAGTTTGACAAATGTCTCAGTGGACAACTCTGTCAATGAAAGCCCAATGTTGTTTTGGACCCTACTGACTTTGATTGTATTGAGAAAAAAAAAACAGAAATATTCTTCTAAATTCTTCTTTTGTGTTCCACAATGTCTTGAAAGGAGTAAATGATGATTGGATTTTCATTTAAACTGTCTCTTTAAACCATAAAAGGCCAACGAGCTTTAGATTTTGTAGTGTGCGCTTGGTAACAGGAAAGTGTGTTTTGGTCATCTTAGTGGACCTACTAATACACTAGCATCCATAATGACATTAATTGGCAATATATTTTGCTCTACAGGCTGATAGCAGCAATATATACCTCTCTTATGTAGACAGATATTGATTCTCAAAGGGGAGAAACTGCGTCACTGCAGGAGAAGAAGCTGCTGATGAAGCTGTCCTGGATTATCCCAGCCTGCCCCTTTTGTCTGGTGAAGACAAAGTGCACAGATATACTACCAAGTGATAAACAGACTGGCTGTTTGCAAAAGTCTGAAGTAGTGTGATCATCTGCATTACCAGATAAACTAAGGCAGGAAGCTGTGAATGCCTCCGGGCAAACAGTGGCAGTGCTAGACTGAA
>NW_015505200.1:3047459-3049874 GCF_001515645.1 Sinocyclocheilus grahami | reverse complement strand
AAAAAATATTTAATTTTATACATTTAATAATAATAATAATAATAATAATAAAAATAATAAGCAAATGTTTGGGGTTGGTAAGATTTTTTAAAATGTTTTTGAAAGTATTTTATGCTCACCAAGGCTGCATTTCTTTGATCAATAATACAGTAAAAACACTAATATTGTGAAATATTTTTCTATTTTAATGTATTTTTAAATGCATTTTATTTCCGGCAGTCATTACTCCAGTCTTCAGTATCACATGATCCTTAAGAAATCATTCAAATCTTATTTGGTGCTCAAGAGCGTTTCTTATTATTATCAAAATATACTATTATTAGGGCCGGACCAGAATATTCGATTATTCGAATATTCGTTCAGTGGGTTGGCATTCAATTTTCAATTTTGAGATTCGAATATTTTAATTTTTTCCGAACACACAATTTTAGGCAATATAGAAATCCTGGCAAGGACGCGTCCTGGGAAAATGGCACGTATGGTCACCCTATTATAGATGCATTGTGCTTTTTCAGTGTTTCAATTCAAAATGTATTAGAACCAGTCACAAATGCACTATTGCCGGCCATGGTCTTCCCACGCTCTTTACAGTAAATGCAGTGCATTATATTATCGGCTTTACTGTATCTTAGCCAGAGGAATTGGTCAAGCCACTCTCTTCGAAATGTATACACTTTCCCCCTTTTAATTTCAGTGGGCTCTGACTAGGACTCGATTGTATGTGGCTCATTATCTAATGCCATCTCCGGACCAGGGCTTGACATAACCTGGGAGGTTGATGGCTCCGTGTCAGAGTATTGGTTATGATTTTTGGACGGATCAGACCTTAACTTAACATTCTTAACGAAAAAGTTGTCAATCGTTCTTTTCATATTCTCTCATCATCCGCGGCTACATCCACTCTGTTTATCTGACGGGCCTAGGCTACTCACCTCTCTCTGTCTGTGACTGCAGCACACGCATTTTCTAACGTACACACGCACAGGAATATCTGGACCACGGCCAATCAGAGGGGGGGTCCGCTCTTCACTATCTCTGATTGGTTTAGACCACGATATGGGCCTAATGTGTGTCTGTTGTTGAACCACAGGGAGACTTTCATAGTCGCGGAGACTTTTCCCCCTCGAACAGCTGGTCGCACCGGTGCAACCTCAGATTTTTTTTAGTCGCACCAATGAGAAATTAGGTCGCACTCTAGAGCCCTGCTGTGTGCATTGAATTTATTTAATACACGAGTTTCACAATTTGAGTTGAATTACTGAAATAAATGAACTTTTCCACGACATTCTAATTTATTGAGATGCACCTGTACAACAATATAAAAAACTAACCTGAATTTCAGAATTGATCAATGCCACATAACTGCTTACACTTGATAGTAATCTAGAAATGCTATAGAATTCTATTTTTTGTTTAATTCTATTCTATTTCTAATTGTTATATAATTATTTATTCTAATTATTATATTTCTAATTCTTTTTATAACTTTTTTTAAATTCTAAAACCATTTAAATTGTTCAAGTAAAGCTATTCTAATGATCACATTGATAAATAGCAATTATTTAATTAAAATTAAATCAAACTAAAACTAAATAATTAAGTATTTAATTTCATAATTTGCCAATGTACGATCTCTGTCTTACAATGGACCCACTTACACTATTGAGTCACACATGAAACAATCACATTCCATTGAGACAAACTGAGGAGCCCCTATGCAGCCAGCTGCGGTCATAAAACTCATGCAGGGTCAGTGAAGTGTTGAAGCAGTTCCTGTACTATCTAGCTTATCGTCTCAAGAGACTCAAATAAAAACAGTGCTTAAACCCTAACTCAAACTAGGATACAAACTATCTTTGTTTTATGGGCTTTCAAGGACCAGATGCGTGATACCCATGACCATTTAACACATAAATTGCTAAATCTGATAAACAGAAAGCGACCGATTAAGAGCTCCTTGTCCAGCAGAAGAATGGCAGACACACACAACTCGTGACATGGGCATGACCTCAGGACACCTCCCCTTTCCCCCCTTTTGCATTCCAAAAGAGGGACGCGAAACTTACAAGTCGTCAACCAGATTCACAAATAATATGTTGTATGTCTTATATATATGCTTGACGTGTTTCATGTAATCGGTACAACTTTGATCAGTGTTTGTTGCCCTTTTTGGGAAATAAGGTTATTGAAATGTGTGTAGTATGTGAAGTTTGATCTTGAACGAATGGGCACGACAAATGCGGAATGTTGAAATGAAGTAAACTTTAATAGTATGTACAATACTTGCATTTAAAGAACTTTATAGAAGTATTAACAAGACTTTTATAGATGTCCGCATGTGATAAAAGTGAAGCTTCGTGTTAAGGTATGCACGCCCCGCCTTGCATCAAGTCGATTGGAAGAGCGCCCCGTGGG
>NW_015505200.1:3046695-3047366 GCF_001515645.1 Sinocyclocheilus grahami | reverse complement strand
CGCTTGCTCTCCCGAACGCAGGCTCTTTGCCACTTGCTCTCCCGAGCAAGGCCTTGACGCCATGTGGAGAGCACTCTAACTTGTGCTCACAAGCTGAACCATCAGGCGATCAACCATCTAAGAACTCAAACACTTCAGTTGAAGCTTCGTAACTCTCTCAGAAGAACCCGAGGCTCTTCCGTAACCAGGCAACCAACCAATCCAAGAGGGCTTCCCCAAAAGGACGTCATCCAAACGTCATTCCGGCGCCAGATCAACAGCCAATCAGCCACGGAATCCCCTCCAGTAGCCACGAGGAACGACTCAGCTTTTCAGCTGTCACCCAAAGCAAAACGCAAGTACAAACAAAATCTTCTATCTGCTGAACTGACGCTGGTGAATTGAGTTAAGCAGTCAAGATCAGAAAATATCTGCTCTGTGAATTCTCTCAGGCTGAATTTAAAACCACACGTGAAAACGAGTTAGAACTTTGAAACTTCATGCAACTCCGTTAACTCACTCCTGAACTGTATATGTGTGTGTGTGCATGTGTGAGTGTGTGTGTATTTTAGCTTAGTTTTGATGTAATCTAGAATAGCCAATAAAATTAGTGTTTCATTTATAAAGAATCATTGTCTGGTGTCATATAACTTTAAAGTCAAAACCTTTGCCAAAGATCACGTTACCTCTCT
>NW_015505200.1:3009161-3042570 GCF_001515645.1 Sinocyclocheilus grahami | reverse complement strand
TGTGAATTCTCTCAGGCTGAATTTAAAACCACATCGTGAAAATGAGTTAGAACTTTGAAACTTCATGCAACTCCGTTAACTCACTCCTGAACTGTATATGTGTGTGTGTGCATGTGTGAGTGTGTGTGTATTTTAGCTTAGTTTTGATGTAATCTAGAATAGCCAATAAAATTAGTGTTTCATTTATAAAGAATCATTGTCTGGTGTCATATAACTTTAAAGTCAAAACCTTTGCCAAAGATCACGTTACCTCTCTAAGAGCTTACAAATTATCAAAGAAAGTATTAGCCCGTGGCCTGGGAAAATACATATAGTCAAATTGGTAATATGCACTGACATTAACGTCTCGCTGGCCGAGTAGCTGATAGAGTGTAAACTATCAAATTTGAAATCAGTTTTAATCAGGTGGACCTCGAATTTTCAGATCCGAGTCCTTTCAAAACCTGAGCTAGAAATAAAATTAATGATTAATTCCCTTATCAAGAATTAATGAGTTAAATTCCTTACACCAATAAACCACAAGGACTGCAGATATCCTTAGTTCCAACCATGAGCATATGAGTAATTGTACTAGTGTCGCGGGAACTATTTCTATCAGCTTCAAATAAATTCTATCAGTGGCAATAAATGAGAAGACGCAGTCAATCAATGGAGGGAATCTCATCAGACATAAAAAGCAATTAAAAGTACCTGGGTCGTTTCGAGTGAGTGAATGCTCCTGAATTTTAATGCCTCATCATGGACACCCCTAATAATAACAGTACAATACAACAAAAGCAGGGTGCAATCAGCTTCTTTTTCCCCCCCAATACAATTTAGCTTTGTCATCCTTTCCTTGACACAGATTGTGTCATTTGTTTAATCAGTGGCTTTCAATCTAAAACTTACTCTGTGTGAACTCTATCCAAATGTAAAGTTCATATTAGTTCATTTTAACCGGTTAACCTACCGTAAGAATTTTGACTGATTAATACAATCGGTTAAACGTTTTAAAAAGTAATTTAATTATTTATTTTAAGTAATTCATCAAAATATTTAAAAAGGTTTGCTGCATGGTTAAAATACGCTACGCGTTTTAAAAAATTTGTTTTTAGGGGGAGAAAAACATAAGTCGCATAGCCTATAAGTAGGCCTATAAGTCACATTTTATTATTTCATTCAGAAATAGGCCTAATGCGGACGCGAAATGTTTACAAACATTATAATAAACACTGTAAACAAATCCTTTCAATTAACAGTATTTAGAGAAGAACAATTAAAAATATAAGAAGCTATAGCAATATAAACGACAAGCCAAAACTAATTCATTTAGGCTAAAACGAAACTGACATTTTATTATTTCATTCAGAAATAGGCCTAATGCGGACGCGAAATGTTTACAAACATTATAATAAACACTGTAAACAAATCCTTTCAATTAACAGTATTTAGAGAAGAACAATTAAAAATATAAGAAGCTATAGCAATATAAACGACAAGCCAAAACTAATTCATTTAGGCTAAAACGAAACTGAAACCAACGTTTGGTCTCTCATTCCACACAAAATCAAATATTTCCGTATTCACGGTGTATTTGAATGGCAAATTATTATTTATTATGTACTTTACTCGCGTTCCAATATCCATGTTAAACAAAATGTTTTGCATAACATCAAGGCGGTACTGTGATAACACTTAACGGCACAGATTTTACTACAGTTTTTTTTTTCCATATGTTTGACTGACTATTTTATTATGATAATGAACAGGCTGCATTGTCAAGGTAGCAATGCTTAACTGTGTGCGTGCAATCACTTGAATTTTTTCCTTCTAACAGTGGAAGAAACTACTCCTTTTAGTCCTAAAGATAATCGGAATTGTAAAAGGTTTGCCTTTATTTGTGTACATTCACAATAAATACTAGGGGTGCCCCGATCAGGATTTTTGAGGCCGATCACCAATCACTGATCACAGACAGCAGTATCTGCCAATACCGATCACCGATACCAATCTTTGTAAAGCCTTCTTTTTATCATTTATAACAATTTATAGTGACACTCCAATCAGGATTTTTAGACATTTATTCAGGGCCTGAATTTCATTTTTGAAAATGGGGGAATTCCCCTCTTAGGTGACTCTTGTGAGAGGGGAAGCAGCACTGACTGTGCTTTCACAGAAGAGTCCGCTACTGATCCGTGGCTGTTTACTACAAACACAACATGTATCCATTATTTTGATTTCAAATCCAAACATTGTCACTGGAAATGCTTTTTCAGCATTGCAATTCTTTTTTTACACAGTACAGTAATACAATCTTTCACAGACATGTTTAAGCAATAAATATAAGCAACACATTATTCAATGCATTTTAATTTTGCATTTACTTCTAGATTTATATATTAAGTTGCTCAAGCAAGTGGCAAAACATTTAAACTACTTTTCTTACGTTATCACAAACTTACCATTGACAGAAATAGTCAGCTCTACTGCCTTTCCTTTTGCATTGAAATGTTTATTACAACCAATCCTGCCGTTCATAAAGAACTTTGTTTTCCTACCTCCACGAGTGTCATCTATTATTGCCTTGTTCATCTAAAAGTGCTCTTTCCCTTTAAACCTAGCCAAAAAGACATGTGTTGACTGTGAAACACAGTAGACTTTAATTATATGCATTTATGGTGTAATTACTAAATTTACTAAAATATTTACTGCAAACAATGCGCTGTCACTTTAATTCAGCGCTTGCAGCGCAGCAATAGACTCGTTGTGGAAATGATCCTGAACGCACTGCCGGAACCCGCAGCCGTGTGCAGTGAACGCTGTAATTCGTTAACATGAGCGTGGAAAAAATATGCACCACGTATGCACTGCAAATGGAGTAATGTGAACTTGGCATTATGTGTGTGCGCTGCGAGTGTCTCCAGGACATTATAATTCAGCATTATAATTATTTCACCTGCGCCGGACAGAGACTGAGACGGTGCCGCTGCATGTTGTGCCAAAACTCTCACGGCAGCGTCATCAGCTTGAGATCAGTTTTTGGAGATCGGCCTTTTTAGAGAACGCAGATCAAACATCCCAATGTGATTATCGGCAGTTAGTGATCGGTAGCCGATCAATCGGAGCACCCCAAATAAAAACAAATCTTTGTGCTTTTGTAAAATAAGCCCAACGTAAAATAGGATGCCGCTTTCTGCCATCTGTTTTCTTTCGTGCAGAACAAAAATGAAAAAAAAAATTTAAAATTAGCCTAGCTTTATGTTTTTCTCCGCTCGCAGAAGCGCTGCAGGTGCGTGACGTGATATGATGACCATGTGAATCCTCATGTTCTGTTGTTTGCTGCTTTTTGCGCATGTAAAACTAATCCCCGTGAAGCAAATGTTAGTATTTTTTAACAGGTCACAGACACTTATCCTTTCTAATTTAATTCAATTCTAATTTAAAATAATCTTGTAGGTTAATGGTTAACCAGCGTCGGTTGGGAAAAATAACCGAAATGAACATCCCTAGTTCATATTATGGAATTTATCTTCTGCCTTTGTTGTTGCTCCCAATGCTCCTTGGCTTTTCAATTCAAAATGAATTGTGTGAGCTTAGAGGAATTACATGTCTCTAAAACGGTTTCATCCTTCCAGAGAAATGTGGTATCACCATTTGCAAACACAGCAATAAACTTCCTCACTGCAATAATATTGTATCCACAAAGCATAGTAAAGACGGATTACACCAGGATAAAGCCGCCCTGAAGTTTTGAAGACTGCTGTTATATTTTCCTTTAAATCAGTACATAAAACAGAAACGGAGCACTCAAAACATCCAACAAGTATAACTGTTGCCTGATTGGAATGCAGTTGAATTGAGCAAATAAAAGCAACTTGGGATGCACATTATTTGAGGTAGAATGAAAAAGCATCATAGGTTTAGGATAGGTTTATGTGAACACTCAAGGGTGTTATGTGGTTAAAAAACAATTACACCCTTGGTGATCCTGATGATAGTCTATAGTACTGCCTGAGACGAATATATTTGGATGTCATTTTAAACTAAAAGAGAGTCGTCATACATAGCACTTGCATCACAAATGTGACCCTGGACCACAAAACCAGTCTTAAGTCGCTGGGGTATATTTGTAGCAATAGCCAAAAATACACTGTATGGGTCAAAATTATTGATTTTTCTTTTATGGCAAAATTTATTAGGATATTAAGTAAAGATCATGTTCCATGAAAATATTTTGTAAATGTCCTACTGTAAATATATTAAAACTTTAGTAATAGTAAAGTTTTAGTAAGATTAGTAATATGCATTGCTAAGAACTTAATATGGACAACTTTAAAGGAGATTTTCTCAATATTTTTATTTTTTTGCACCCTCAGATTCTAGGTTTTCAAATAGTTGTATCTCGGCCAAATATTGTCCTATCCTAACAAACCATACAACAACGGAAAGCTTATTTATTCAGCTTTCAGATGATGCATGAATCTCAATTTCAAAAATGTACCCTTATGACTGGTTTTGTGGTCCAGGGTCACAAATGTGTTCCTCCCTGCACAATATGCAAAAACCAGCATGTCAAATTATATACATTTATTTGCAATAGACTTACTGGACTGATTCGCCACACTGCAGTGTTCTTAATCACACGTTAATATGTTACATTTTGACTAACTATATTTAAAGAAGATGCAGAGATTGATTTTATTACTATTATTATTATTATTTAGTATTACAGGAAAAGGAAAATCCATAAATTGAGGTGTCTGAGAAGCATTAAAGAATATCAGTAAGGCCAGTATCAACTGTAGTCAGTCTGTATTTCTTTGTATTATTTATGTATTTTCTTGTGCTCTGCAGAAGGTATCTGATGTTTAATGAGCAGGATTGACCAATGAGATTTCACTTTGATTTCCCTTTGGGCAAGGGCAGGGTTGGGCGATATAAAAACATTATCACAATAATTTTGCTCTTCTGTGTGCAGAAATAAATATAATTTTTGCATTACAACAAAAGGAAAACACAATCTGAGGTGTTTATGAACTTTAAAGAATATAAACAAGGTCTAGTCTGTATTTCTTTATAGTCTGATATGACAAAAATTAATCTAGAACTATCTCTGCCCTCATTATTTAGCTCGACACGAAAATCAGCATTGCTGGAGGCTATTCTCATGAAGCTCATTCATAGTGAAGAAAAAAAAGTTTCAGCATTTCTTGACTGCACTTCCTGTCTGAGTGATGTAACTTTCTTATCAGCCCAAGTTCTCTCTACTTTTGTTTTTTTTATTACTTTCCACAGGCATTGAGGCAAAAAAAATGTACCTATAAGCTTGAGAATGTATCAACATAAGGCAGAAATGTATTCTAGATGTTGTGTTTAAATATATCTGTTGATTTCCACACTTTGTAGCATTTCTTCTTTTTTACCAGCTGTCGATGTGTAGATAAGAAAAATTAATCTACCCTTTACCAAAAGTGTTGTGAAAGATATATTTTCATTGCAAGTAATTGTTTTCCTCCTAATTATTTAAACACAAGCTTTAAAAAAATCTAACTCATTATCACACAGCGCTCTTGAATACTTGATTCTGATTTGTCAATCTCTGCGTTCTGTGGTCAATACTGAATAATGGTGCTAAACTCTAGTTTTATGTCTACTGTTGTTTCACTTTGCAAAGTCTTTCATCTCACATCAGAATCTTCAGCGCCACGGCAAAAGAAATCCAATTTTACCTCAGCTAGGAATTTATGGTAAGAAACATCTTTCTGTTGAGTTGGCTGTGTGGGCTGCTCGCAAAAACAACATACAACACAATCAGTGTAGTCCAATTCATGAACAAACGACCCTTACGGGGTGGTTCTTTTGAATGAATGAATTATTGTCCATATGACAAAGTGTAAATAAATAAATAGATACATGTATAAAGGCCATTATAATGATCAGCTGACTGTAGCCTACTGTAAATTATCCAGTTCATTACATTGATGCTTGCTTGCTTTCTAAATAAATAAAAGACACATTATCCTTTCATGCAATACTAGTACATGAAAAACCATCAACGTTCTTGAAATGTCCACAAAATTATATCCAGTCATCAATTGTCCTCCATTCAATAAACACGATGTTTATACAAGATTTATTTTCAGGGAAGGATTAGGCTACTGTATATGTTTGCTCGTTTGCACATTCCCTACACATTGAAATTCAGAAACAGAGCATAGATAAGCCCAGTCAGTCTATTAGTGAAACCTCAATACTAGTCAATCCGAAGAATGCGCATGTAATCCATTACACAGATAATAAAGAAAGTGCCATGTCATATTTGCTAGGGTCTAGCTAAGAACCCAGAGTCTAATGTCCAACATTTCAATAGCAGGACCTCTATTTAAATTCAGAGGAATGGAACCAAATGCAACCAGCAGGATTATTAATGATGTCAGTTTACCCCTGGTGCAGCAGTGCACAATAAATGATATCCCTCCTTCCTAATTTATTCAGCATAGGCTCCACAGTGGCCCGCTGTTTAACACAACATGGATGGCTCTCCCCTGGCTTACTTACAGCCCTCTAATAAAGGTCATTTTTACCTGCTGCATGCGGATTGAATTTGACTTAACATTTTCGGCTCACAACTCTGTGGCAGCGCGCTACTGGGGGCACTAAGTGAAAATCGATAGCACGGGCTAAATAAGGTTTAAATCAAGCTGTAATATCTATAATAATTCACCACACCAGGCCAAATTATCCAGCAGAGATTGTAGTAGGGTGAAATATGCTGAGAGTCGGTTTGAAATGGTCTCCCAGTCAGCAAGTGATTGGAATAAATTGGCATGGGAAGATGTTCGTACTGTTCAAACATTATGTGAGATGAGAGCAGAGTCCTCTGAATGAAGGCAGCCTCAAAGTCAGGGGACAGTTTGATTCAAAGCTATTTATCTAGAGATTGTATCCTATCCGCTCTATAGTCTAGAAAACTTCAGAATCCTGGCACTCAGAATTACCCAGAAAGTGAATTATGCAACATTTGATGGAGGTGGAATAGACATGTCCCCAAAGTAATGACGGCTAGGTCTGTCGCGATAATTAAATAATCGAATTGCGATTATTTGATCTAACCGCGTTTTTTTCAGACAACCGCAATTATTGTGCTTTTTATGTGAGACAAGGGGGAGTCATACACCAAAAGAAACAGAAGAGCACCAGTTTGCTTTTCATGCACTGTATAGCCTATACAACAGGGCTCCAGACTCATTCTTCCCACTGGTCGCTCTTTTGCTACAAACTTTCTTAGCTGGTCGCACGAGCACATGATTTGGTCGCAATATTTTTGGTATTATTCAATGCATGCTGATGAACTTTTATCATAGTTTATAGTTATATGGAAACGAAAGTGGCGAATTCATGATCGTGTTTTCACCGTTTAGCTTACATACAGGTGCATCAATAAATTAGAATGTCATGGAAAAGTTCATTTGTTTCAGTAATTCAACTCAAATTGTGAAAGTTAAATGTAAACAAAAAAACGAATAAGATGAGGCATGGCACACACCACATGCTGTTTTATATACCGACTAATAAATTACCGAATGTTTAGCAAACACTGAGGAATCAAAAAAATAAAAGAGAACCTCCATAGCGTAATGTGAGGTAAACAGCAAAGATAAGCTTTTCAAAAATGAAAACAAAAAGAAAAGTAAAACTAACGGTGACAGTGCTTGGATGTTTTTCCCCCCACAAGAATACCAGCATGTTCAACTTCTCTGGTTTAAGAAGCAGTCTTTTACTTGACTTTCGCTTGAAAACCATCCATCGTTTCCTCAATATGGGCGTCTTTTTTGCTGCGTGCAGCTGCGCGCTCGTGCCGACGCAGCAAGTATACTCTCTAAGCGTGGTTTCCTTATGTTTTCAGTTTCGTTTGATGTTTCTCATATGCAACAGAAATTGCAGCGCTTATGAGTTGACCAACGCGGTGGTTGCAGCATGGTAAAACTCTCTCTCCAAGATGATATATTCCCATTATAATACTTTAAGTTTAAGGAAGGAAGGAATTATCACAAACAGAAAAATTATTAGAAGCCTTTCTTTTTCTCATGATTTCTATCTTGTATCCATGAATGTATTTTGTAAGAATACAAATAGTTAACAGAATAAACATGTTTAAATTTTATAATGTGCACCAAAGATTTTTTTTCCAAGATATTGTTTTTGCTGCTAAATTATACAGTCAGCTAGTTTAATTTCATAGCTTATATATTTTTATTCAAATGTAGTTTTTCTCTGTAATGAGGAAGTGAGTATTTAGTGGATTGCGTTTAACAAAGGGACCATTAGTTCCCCAAACACAGTATTGATATTCTGTAGTGGAGTAGAAAAAAATAGCTCTGGTGTTGGATCAGTATTGGTAGATTCTTAGAATTTGGAATACTCTATGTAATCTTACACTGCAAAACAACAACTCAAAAAGATTAAAAGATAACATCATAATTATTTACTGAACCCTTAAATTAACCAATTATATAATGAAAGCCATAAAAACAGAATTAAATCGCAATAACCGTGACTATTTTTAAACAATTAATCGTCAGCCAAATTTCATAATCGTGACAGCCCTAATGACGCCCAAATCATGTATTGCAGTCAAAAGTCTCACTCTTCTAGTCCAAATCTTCAAAACTATTTCATGAACTCTAAATTCAGTGTAACAAAAACAGGTCTTTGGTGAACTCTTATTTCAAGTGAAATGTGCTGTGCAATGTGACAAATTATTACCAATCAGAAGATTTTTGATGTTCAACTGGTAGGATTTTGGACCAATGAGATTTCACAGTGAGTGAAGGTAGGGCTTTATGATATTATTCGATATCGATTTTTATCACAATAATAATTTCATACCATCATTATGGCAGGAAATGCATTCTGCACATTTAGACCTGAAGAATGAATGTAAAACGATTTTCTGGATTCTGTGTTATATAATTTTAGAATTTAAAATGGTGTCTAATGAAATTAATTCCTAAAAAATTTATCAGTCTTTTAAAATGAAATCAAATTAAAGGGGTCCTATTATGCTCTTTTACAATGCCTTGAATTTGTGTTGGAGGTGTACTAGAACATGCTCATGCTTGGTGGTTCGAAAAAACGCATAATTTTATTTTTTACATAATTTACATTATTACAATACTTTTCTCCCCATCTTGGCACAAACGGCTCGATTAGTTCCGGGTTTGATGAAGGCCCGCCTTCTGAAAAACGAAGTGTGATCTGATTGGTTAGCTGTCCCGGTGCTTTGTGATTGGCGAACAGCTTAGACGGTGTTTCAGTACTGCCCCGCCCCTTGCCAAAGCAGCAAGTTTAGTTAAGGATGGCGTCAATATTGCCATATCAATTTGAGCCAGATTCAGACCCAGAGAATATTGAACAAGAGGATCGCGCAGAACCTTTGCACGCATGGATATTGCAAGACATATTAGAGTGGTAACAGTAATGTTTTAGATAGGATGTCAACAACCGCTTAAAAATAACAGCATTTACTATGTACCGATAAGTGCATATGTATTATATTTATTGTTATTTAATTCTAACATTATAACATGAATTGCAGTGTTGTACAGTTGAATTTATTTATACCATATTCCAGTGTTTCCCAGGCGGCATATATATGCAAACTCATTCTCTGCCAGCAGGAGGCGCTGTTGGAGTGGTAGAGATCAAGGTTTCCTCGGTAACACTGTACACAAAGCAGCGCTTGCTCAAAAAAACACTGCTTTATCAGACATTACATGCAAGATTACATGAAAATTACATCCAATATTTTTAAAGACAGTCGGTTTCCTTCAGAAATACAGTGATATAAAAACACCCGCAATCAATGTATGGGAAACACTGTAGTCTCATAATTGAAGTGAAAATTCTGCAGATTACATCATTGTCCAGTATTGTACTGTCACCAGTTGATTATAAAAACGTTTTCATAATTGTCATATGCACCTGAATAATTATGTATGTAAATATGTATGTGTAATAACTTGCGAAAACTTGAGGCTACAGCAGCACTTCTTCTTCGTCTGATGCACTCAACCAAGCGTTCTAACCACGACCTCGCCCCTCCCCACCCACCAACCATTCCAATTTCCTTAGGCTGGGTATTATTTTAATGATATTCTAATGGGCCGCTTTGTGATATCACAAAACCCGGAAAACAAACGCTGTAGTCCAAACGAGCCATTCGTTGTAGTTCTTGAAAAGGGACTTTTTTTTAAACGAAATCTCCCTTTGGAGTGAACTTTGAGATTTGTAAGTTTGAAGATCTTTTTTTTATGCTCAAACAAACACACTACACCCTGACTAAAATTCAAAAAGTGAAAAAGCATAATAGGATCCCTTTAAAATATAATAATTTACAACTAAATATTGAATTTTATTTTTATTTATATACTGTATAAATTTAAATGTGAATGAAAAAATATCTATGTAAATACCAAGGATTTTTTTATTTTTTTAATAAATATCAGTATCGATTTATCGCCCAGCCTTAGGCAAGGATACTGTAGGAAACGTTTTCCTCGTCGAAGCAGAAACCAGGAGACGTTGGGATATCTTTCATACAGAAGTCACTCTTTATTGAGGACTCGCTGTGCGTCGCTGCAGTCATCCAAGTCTGACTAAGGCAGTAACTTACCTTAAAAGCTAAATACAATGTACTTCACCTTAGTTTTTCATGTGATGCTATGTCAGAACATAGGATCATCATATTTTAAACAGATTCTTAAATTTGTAATCCCACAATACCAAGAAACTAGCGACTGCCAAAATGTTCTTGTTGCATCTGGTTAGGACATGCGTAAAAAGGCCAGCTGCAAAAAAAAAAAAAAAAAGCAACACAGTGTGTTCATTCTTCTAATGTCTGACACGGCCGTTTTACACTTTACTAAACCTATAAAATGCAGTCTGCTTATAATGAGCTGAGTCTGACTCTCCATTATATACCCCACTGAGCCAATTAAAATGCTCGAACTCTAATGGAAAGAGAAATGACGAGAAAAGTAGCTTTCTATTTTTTCTATTCTATCTACTTGTTTTTCTTTGTGTGTGTGTGTATATATATATACAGTGGGTACGGAAAGTATTCAGACCCCCTTAAATTTTTCACTCTTTGTTATATTGTAATATAATATTCATTTGAGTCCAGCTGTGTTTGATTATACAGATTGGACTTGATTAGGACTTGGTACGTGTACTGCGAGTAACCGAGACTTGTCATTTGCACTTATATATTGTTGCTCTTTTGTTAGTTTTGACTGTTTTTATTGTCCTCATTTGTAAGTCGCTTTGGATAAAAGCGTCTACTAAATGACTAAATGTAAAAGAAAGAACGTTAGCCCATCTCAGGTTTTCATCGTCAACTACGTGACTAATTTTCACAAAGAGACCACATCTTTTTGCTCCATCAAACACTAGCCGGACCTCAATACGAGAGAACAGCCATGATGGATGGCTGCATCTCATGTTGAGACCGAGGGTATAAATTATTTTTATTTATTTATTTTTTTTAAACAGCAATCCTTCTGAAAACAAGTTTGTCAACAATAGCACAAGCCTTACCGCCTAACCAATCCCCACCCCTCCAAGGATTCAAGGCCCACTGAGATCTCTAAACACTCTCCAATCTGATCCCTAAGCAGTCGATGAAAAAGCAGACGTCGTCTTTGATATTGAGTCTTGGAAGGCTTCTACTCCCCCTCGCTCATACCTGTCTGTCTAGGGTTGGACTGAGGGGATGTAAAGTTGATGGGAATGGAAGCGAGCGCTGAAGTAAATGCCTAATGAGTTTAACGCTCACTTTGTAGTGCATTTTTTCTGCTTTTAAAAGCCTCACTAACAGATGCCAACAGGAACCGCAGTCGCCCTGCAACGGACTCCTGCGTAAATAACAGCTTCAACTGAGGAATGTGATTCAACCGAGCAGAATAAACATTTGCGATTATAAAAGATAATAATGACTTAAATATAAGCCTTCCAATAAACCGCGTCGCTGAAAAACTGTCAAGAGAAGAGAGGGACATTGTTTGTAAGATTTGTTAGATGTCATTGAAAGTACTGCAATGGGAAAGATTGATTAAGCTTATCGGTACACACCTAAATATTGAAACAGTTGTCATGAAATGTGTTTGAACAGCTTAGCGATTGTAGAAAAGGACTCTGAGTGAAAAGAATTTAAAAAAAGCAAGGAGATTTAATTGGCTACAAAACTATTGCACAATTATGGCTATTGCAAACGGACAGATATCAAATGACTCTGCTTTCGTAATTTTGATGCGTTCTTAATGTGCTTAGAAAATGCTTGCAAATTCTATTACTTTAAATAGATTTTTGTATTACAGGGTTTCCTCGGAGTCTGAAATAGCCAAAACTCTAATGAATGCTTTCTTTAAGCCACAGCTAATTTAAAATGAGTAACCTCACCTTTACAACATCCAATTAATGCACTGATGTCAGAGAATTATTTACAGTGTTGATATAGTTTTAATCTTAGTAGCATTAACCTATTAGGAATCCATAAATGAGAGATGTGTCCATGCAGCCAGATAATTATCTCAGTCATGAGAATATATAAGGCCTTTAGACCTCATTACTCTCTCTGCTCTTAGCGTTTGCCCTTTTACTCTCTGGACTTTATTCCTATATCAGTCTTTTTTGTATCTGCCACAATAAATTCAGCTTTAATTCTCTTAGAATGACAGACTATAGGAGAAAAAAAAATGTTTGTCTTATCTGAAAACTTGACATTACATTCAGAGTCATGCAGAAAATACAGTCAAACCAAAAATTATTCAGACGGCAGATATAATTTTTGATTTTTTTTACTAGTGGGTGCAGGACACTATAGTTCATTTATGCAAGTGAGGATGGCAAAATAAAGTAAACTGTGACATATTATACCCAAAAATTATTCATACAGTGGACTACCATTAAAAATTATACAAATTTGGGACCAAAAATTATTCAGACACTTTGACCTGACCATGTTTTGCTTAAGTGTTATCTGACATTATCAAGATGAATTTGTTCTGACACAGTTTAACTGAGTTCTTGTCATATTTTATTCCCATTTTCTAAACCATAGCGAATAAACTATGATAATGTGTGAAATGTTGAAGGTGTCTGAATAAATTTTGGTTTGACTGTATTGTCAGATATTGTCAGGTATAAGGTCCTAATGCTGTTTTTGTTTATGAAAATCACTTTCTGCAAACAAAATAATAGCAAAAGTTCAGAAAAATACAAATAATGCTAATTAAAAAATGTAAATTACTAAGCCCGTTGTCTCAGACTTGTCTGTGATATTTCAATGTATATGCAAATGATTGTATCACTTCATTTGTACTCTCCTTTTTAGCCTTAAGCTTGGTATATGACTTGTTTTCTTATCTACCTGTCTTGGAATTGTCACTTACACAAGTTGTTTTGGTGAGGAGGCCTTTGCTAACAACATAAATATTAGGGATGCTTCGATCAGGATTTTTGAGGCTGATCACCGATCGCCGATCACAGAAAGCAGTATCTGCCGATACCGATCACCGATAACAATCTTTTTAAAGCCTTCTTTTTATCCTTTATAACTATTTATAGTGATACTCCAATCAGGATTTTTAGACATTTATTCAGGGCCTGGATTTCATTTTTGAAAATGGGGGTAATTCCCCTCTTAGCAGCACGGACTGTGCTTTCACAGAAGAGTCCGCTACTGATCCGTGGCTGTTTACCACAAACACAACATTTATCCATTATTTATTTATCCATTACTTTTGCATTTACTTCTAGATTTATATATTAAGTTGCTGAAGCAAGTGGCAAAAGATTTAAACTACTTTTCTTACATTATCACAAACTTACCATTGACAGAAATAGTCAGCTCTACTGCCTTTCCTTTTGCATTGAAATCTTTATTACAAGCAATCCTGCCCGAGTACCTCACCTTCAGCATTATAATGATCTCACCCGCGCCGGACAGAGACTGAGATGGTGCCGCTGCATGTCGTGCCAAACCTCTCACGGCAACGTCAATCATCCCAACGTGATTATCGGCAGCCGATCAATCAGAGCACCCCTAATAAATATGAACAGAAAAATGAGTGGAATGATAATAAACAGAAACTACTAAATTACACTATACCCAATGTGCCGTTTACAACAAGAAACTAGTGATTTTTAGCTGTCAATGACCACTAACAGGATATGGATGTGTGGGTGCTTTAGATGGTGTAGGGAAGGCTTTGTTGGAAGTCATTGAAAGCGCCCAAGATACCCATCAGTGGACCACGCAGCCTTGAAATGTGTCTGACAGTACCCAAGCTCTCTATTAGCAGTCCAAGCGCCTGTCATCACAAACAAGAAAAGCTCTTCTCTGCATTGTTATCTGCAGCACTGTTGAGTCTGTGCACACTGCAAAAAAAAAAAGAAAAGAAAAGAAAAAAAAGAAGCTTTCTTTAAATCAATACTTTTGACTTGTTTTCCATTAAAAGTATAGAAATATCCTTAAAATAGAAGCAAAATTGTGTAAAAGAGACTTGTTTTGAGAGAATATATATCTTAAATATGCATTACCGTTCAAAACTTTTGGATCTGTAAGATTGTTTAATGTTTTTGAAATATTACAATTTTAAATAACTTTTGTATTTTAATATATTTTAAAATGTAATTATTCTTTTGATGGCAAAGCTGAATTTTTAGCAGCCATTACTCTTAACTTACAGTCCTCAGTGTCACATGATCCTTCAGAAATAATTCTAATATTCTGATTTGGTGCTCAAAAAACATTTCTTATTATGATCAATGTTGAAAACAGTGCTGCTTGATATTTGTGTGGAAACAGTGATATTTTTTTCAGGATTCTATGTTGAATAGAAACAACTTTTTTTAAACAAACATTTTGTAAGATTATAACTGTCTTTACTATTTTTTTTTATCAGTTTAATGCATCCTTTCTAAATAAAAGTATTAATTGTGTTAAAAAAAAATCTTACTGACCCCAAATGATTGATGGGTATTGTTTACTGAAAGTTTATTTACTTATTTTTTGTTCTTGTACTTGTAAAATTGTGTATTTTATTTCAGTACTTAAAATTGCTATTTTATTTAAGTGCCATTAACCAAACTGCATTACAGCATACACATTTTGGGCCATATTTTAACGTTCTAATAGCATGGTCTAAAGCGCATGGCGCAAGTTCACTTAGGGCATGTCCGAAGCCACTTTTTCTAGTTTAACGATGGGAAAAACAGTCGGCACGCTGGGTGCATGTTCCAAATGGGTTGTACCTCTTTTCTTAATGGGTGTATTTTGGGCGTAACGTGCAATAAACCAATCAGAGTCTCATCTCCCATCCCCTTTAAAGGCCAGTTGCGCTCGCGTCATGGTGAATTCGCTATTTACATGGCAGAATTTGCAAGAGCAAAGACTGAACGCTTCTCCAGAGAGGAAAGGTTCTGACCTGCTACAGGGCACAAATAATAATCTTTTACATTGTAATCCTTTTTTAATATCTGGCATGTTTGCGCGCTGCTGTGTGTAATAAGCAGAGTGTACGCACGTTGTTCACCCGCCTATAGGCGCATATTACTAACGCGCTCTTTAATTAACAAAAAAACTACTCCGCCATTGACTTTAGACCAGGTTTTTGTGTGTCAGTGGCACAGTCAATTTCAGTTGCCTCAAAATATCAATGCGCCAACAATGTGCTTGAGCTAGGGATGCTCCGATCGATCGGCATCGGCCAATAATCACATTTCATGACTCGATCGGTACTCACTATTTGGCTGATCTCACGAACTGAACACGTACATGATGCGTGGGACATAAATGATTTTAAGCCACAGTCATGTCATCGCCGATGTGGAAATGCTATGTCGTTTCGAGAAACAAAGAAAAATTCACTATTTGTCGTGTACGTTTTTGCATGATGATGAATGGATGGTTAATTTTTAACAGCAGATTCAGTGACGTTAGAGCTGATCTGCGCCTCACTGCACACGTTCGCGGCGCGTTACGGCTCCACGGGAACCGGACCTGATCACGGCCGCTCTAGTCACTGCTTGTGTTTATACTGCAGCCGTGGCATGTTTCTCTCTTTTGTGAGTTGGCACAGCATGGAGAACGGAACAAAACCTCAGCCGAGCCGTATTGCTGATCATGGGCTGCTTTTAAATGAACGTCTATTTATAAAACAAAATATCTTCTTTGGTCATATTAGCCAACTCAATAGCATTAACACAGGCTTTACTCCTTTCAAACTTCATCTGGAATGTCACCGTTTATGTCTGCATCATGAAAAAAAAATTAATACTTGCATCATTTATGATTTATTTTATCCACCCGCAAATAATCAAAATGCATTTTAAAGCAGGAGAAACCGAGGTTTCCCCGGTAACAGCTGTACACAAAGCATCGCTGAGCTCACAAACGCTGCTTTATCAGGCATATAACATGAAAGAATTCCATGAATTCCATGATAACATGAACTTCCTTCAGAAATACAGTGATATAAAAACACCTGCGCCTCGTTTTGATTTTTAAATGTGCAGTACGTGCTCATGTTTATTCAACAAAGCCTTTTGGAAAATCGGTCAGTTTTGATATTGTGGCGAGCGCCACAAATAAATAAATGTATGGGAAACACATACCACAGCACAACCACCTAAGCCCAACTTCAGTCAAATCATCACCTTAACTTTAACTATGTTTGTAGCTGGCGCCATAGCCAGACTGATAAACGCATACAGACCAGAAGTTAACGATGAAACAGTCTATATAAAGCTTGAAGAATCAGAATTGGCATCGGTATCGGCCGATCACCATGACAAGAAATCGGTACTCAGTATCGGCTGCAAAAATCCTGATCGGAGCATCCCTAGTTTGAACTAGGGCTGTGCGATTTGGGGGAAAATATCAAATTGCGATTTTCTTGACAGATATTGCGATTGCGATTTGATTTGCGATTTGATATCATTACCTTGCTGAAAAAAACAATAGAAACCATCACAAAAATATAGTTTCCATTAAACCATTACAAAATTCCTTTTTTGTTTTGGGCATTATTCCAAAAGGAATTACTGTTGTTCTATTGGTTGCCATCTGCCAGATTACATCCCACCAATAGAATCCATCAAATAGACACCATTATAGTTTACATTAAAACCAATACAATTCCCATTATAACCCTGAAATCCATTACATTTTTTTATTGTGTTTTGGGAGGGGTTCTATTGTTTTTTTTTTCAGCTGGGAAGATTATAATGGTATAACTACTTCTACAGAATTAACTTAATTACTGAATTTCACAGAAAATATTTGTTTATTTTTTATAAATAAAGAACTGTATTTCTTAAGTCAATTATTAAAGTATTACATATGTTACATAGGCTGATTTATTCATTTTAAGTATTTGGGATTTTAAGAACAAGTGAAAAATGTGCTGAATGTTTCATTTCATCCAAGTGAAATTAGCAAGCAGTTAGACTGAATTTACATTAGTTTTAAACGCGGAGCCAGGCGCGAGTCGACACAGGTTGCGCACGTGCGTTAAGCCTCATCCATACTGTCAGATTCGCTCGTGAAGACTTGCGGTGCGGAGCCGGGTGCGAGTATAAACGAGCATTACGAGACGGCATCGTCCATGACGCAGGATGCACGCCACGTGGGGCAGAGATGAGCGAGTATGAGAAGCATTCACAGACACAGGCTGTGTGTGCGCTCTTCTGAATTGGGAATAGCCAACATGCATTATAAACTTATTTCAAATTAATCTGTTGGGGAGATAAAATGTGTAAGAACGTTCACGTATACTAACAAAAACATCTAAGAATGTATCTTTTATTCTCCAGGGAGATAAAATGTGTAAGAACGTTCACGTACTAACAAAAACATCCAAGAATGTATCTTTTATTCTCCAGTACTGAAAACAGAACCGAGAAGGGAGCTTTTGCGCTGTGACGCAAGTCTTGGAAATTACCTTTTTTGTTAGTTGTCTGTCATTTCGAAGCTTAAGTTGCATACATTTTTCTTAAGTTTTAATTTGCCTAACTATCGATCTGACCCAGTAGACGACATAATCCCACTCTGTCTCTCTCCCGCTTTTTTAAATGGTGGGTGTTTACGCAGTTGGTTAGAGCAGCGCTGATTGGGGAGAACAGAGGTGCGCTCACTCTATTGGTTAGTAAGACTGCAACTCAAGGCTGGCAGTAATGCATATGCTCTGGAGTAATATCGCGTCCATATTAGGAAATCGCAACGTCTCAAATCGCAATTTCGATTAATCGCACAGCCCTAGTTTGAACACACCTCGTTTTCAAACCAGCATGCCCATGGGCGCACAAATGGGCGCAAATGCATTTGCTATTTAAACAATGTGGTGCAGGACGTGAAAATGACAACTGCGTCAGGCTGAAACTAACAAAAAACACACGTCGCGCCAGGTGTATGATAGGCCCCTTTATGTTCTATCACAATTTAACTAGTTATATTTTATTATTAGAACTTGCACCTTGCACCTTCAAGTTTCCAAGCCAACATCAAATAGTAAGATATACAACAGCTTGTGACAATTCATTACACGTGACCTTACCGAATAACACCAACAGACTGCATGCTTAATGACAAAAGCTGTCTTGCCATCTCAACTACTGCGCAATGTGTCAGTGATTGATTAGCTCAATTGGCACTTCAGACATTGTCACTGGGACTTGTGGTGGTTCTGCATTATGATGCAAGCCTATACATTACTGAAAGCCTATTAAGTAGCAGATTCTCCCTTAAGATCTGAAAGCTTAAGGTAAAAGGTAAAAAGTCTGGTTAGTACAAGACTGTATGACCAATTGAACGTCATTATATGTGGCATCAATCCTGCGTTCATTACCATCTGATACCATTATTTTAATATGGCACCATCACAGTCCTTTCATTGCTGAAAATGCAGAGTAAAATTTCCTTGCTCATTGCACCACTTACAATCAGTCTTTCAATAGTTGTCACCAGGTCAATACTGCCCTCTATAGATAAGGCAACGCTCCCCTGAGACCTCCATCTCTGGTTCACCTGGTAAATGTGAACACTTAAATACTGTGTTCCACAGGTCAGGGTTCACGGTCTAACAAAATGCAGTTAAAAGAGTTTATCAGGCTGGGCTCAGGACTATTAATGAGGAAAGGAAATGCAGGTGGTCCCTTTATCTGTGATAGAGGTCAACCGTACCAGAGAAAATGGCAGGAGGATTAGATATGGGGATTAGGTTGTCTAGTAATTGCAGCTCATTGGAAGAAAAAAAAACCGCATATGCAAAATCTCTGTTAAACAATATGAGGTGCAAATAATCGACTGTGGGCAGCACATATCGCAAAAATTGTTCTGTTAACTTGTTCTACGTTAAAGAAATGACCACAATTTAGAGCTCTAAAGAAAGGAATAAATCATTATGCTACTTATATAGGCTAGAGAATAACGCAATTTGCAAATCGCAACTGTAGCCATTTTCTATAGAGTTAAAAAGAAGTGATAAAGCAAAAAAGAAAACCATCCATATAGCACAAATAAAATAACCAAATAATACATATTTTATATATCCATAATTTATAAATAAAAAATGTATATTATACACTACTGTTCAACCGACTTTTAAATTGATCAAAAGTGACAGTAAAGACTTGTTTTTGTAACAATGTGAATGCAGTTTTTTTAACTTCATACTCAAAGAATCCTGAAAAATGTATAACACACATACATACATACATACATACATACATACATATACATATATACATATATATATATATATATATATATATATATATACACACGTCAGCATTTCAGAAACTGTTAAGAGAGTGATAAAGAAGCACATGTAAATTAGAAATTGTGACAAACGCACGTTCACAATTTAGCTTGCTGTTGAACAGTTTTCATTAACGGCAACCAGAATGGCGAAAAAGATGGCACATGCTCAAGGTTAACCCAGATAAGGTGTGACGGCTTCAGATGTGTTGTAATATTGTCTGCCGCATCTTTCTCACCACCAGATTTATAGTGCGAATGGAAATCCAGCATGTCCCTGGGGTCATCGCTCTTACTGTTTTCATTTAGTTTTTTTTTAATATCGTAAATATATTGTAAATTTCAATTAATGAACGCATCTTCCACAGACAAATCAGACGAATATGAAAAATGTCCACTTATTACAGAGAAACAGAAGAGGATGCCTTTGGCTGATGGAATCTCATTGAACTCTGTATAATGAATGTCTGGGGTGATTTCAAGTCTCTGGATGAATCCGTCATCCATCATCCGGAGACGAAGAGTGTTGCGTGTGGTGGTAAAAGGACTCTAGTAATAATTCTAGTTAATCACTGTCAGTAAATGGCAGAAATATTAACTATTCATTAGCCCTCTTCACACCTCAGAAATGAAGTATCGATGTATCTTAAAACAAAAACATCGCTGCAGGACATGATCTTGATGGTGGCAGAGCAGTGAAGCTATTCAGCGCTCCTAGATGCACATCTTTTGGCCTCGTCACGCCATAGAAATACAGAGGCTGATGAAAATGCATTGGATGTATTATTTATGCAACTTCTCACAGTAGCACAAGATCCGTCGAGATTGAAAATGCATGTTGTCAGCTGCTGACTCTGTCTCTCTCCCGCTTTTTTAAATGGTGGGTGTTTACGCAGTTGGTTAGAGCAGCGCTGATTGGGGAGAACAGAGGTGCGCTCACTCTATTGGTTAGTAAGACTGCAACTCAAGGCTGGCAGTAATGCATATGCTCTGGAGTAATATCGCGTCCATATTAGGAAATCGCAACGTCTCAAATCGCAATTTCGATTAATCGCACAGCCCTAGTTTGAACACACCTCGTTTTCAAACCAGCATGCCCATGGGCGCACAAATGGGCGCAAATGCATTTGCTATTTAAACAATGTGGTGCAGGACGTGAAAATGACAACTGCGTCAGGCTGAAACTAACAAAAAACACACGTCGCGCCAGGTGTATGATAGGCCCCTTTATGTTCTATCACAATTTAACTAGTTATATTTTATTATTAGAACTTGCACCTTGCACCTTCAAGTTTCCAAGCCAACATCAAATAGTAAGATATACAACAGCTTGTGACAATTCATTACACGTGACCTTACCGAATAACACCAACAGACTGCATGCTTAATGACAAAAGCTGTCTTGCCATCTCAACTACTGCGCAATGTGTCAGTGATTGATTAGCTCAATTGGCACTTCAGACATTGTCACTGGGACTTGTGGTGGTTCTGCATTATGATGCAAGCCTATACATTACTGAAAGCCTATTAAGTAGCAGATTCTCCCTTAAGATCTGAAAGCTTAAGGTAAAAGGTAAAAAGTCTGGTTAGTACAAGACTGTATGACCAATTGAACGTCATTATATGTGGCATCAATCCTGCGTTCATTACCATCTGATACCATTATTTTAATATGGCACCATCACAGTCCTTTCATTGCTGAAAATGCAGAGTAAAATTTCCTTGCTCATTGCACCACTTACAATCAGTCTTTCAATAGTTGTCACCAGGTCAATACTGCCCTCTATAGATAAGGCAACGCTCCCCTGAGACCTCCATCTCTGGTTCACCTGGTAAATGTGAACACTTAAATACTGTGTTCCACAGGTCAGGGTTCACGGTCTAACAAAATGCAGTTAAAAGAGTTTATCAGGCTGGGCTCAGGACTATTAATGAGGAAAGGAAATGCAGGTGGTCCCTTTATCTGTGATAGAGGTCAACCGTACCAGAGAAAATGGCAGGAGGATTAGATATGGGGATTAGGTTGTCTAGTAATTGCAGCTCATTGGAAGAAAAAAAAACCGCATATGCAAAATCTCTGTTAAACAATATGAGGTGCAAATAATCGACTGTGGGCAGCACATATCGCAAAAATTGTTCTGTTAACTTGTTCTACGTTAAAGAAATGACCACAATTTAGAGCTCTAAAGAAAGGAATAAATCATTATGCTACTTATATAGGCTAGAGAATAACGCAATTTGCAAATCGCAACTGTAGCCATTTTCTATAGAGTTAAAAAGAAGTGATAAAGCAAAAAAGAAAACCATCCATATAGCACAAATAAAATAACCAAATAATACATATTTTATATATCCATAATTTATAAATAAAAAATGTATATTATACACTACTGTTCAACCGACTTTTAAATTGATCAAAAGTGACAGTAAAGACTTGTTTTTGTAACAATGTGAATGCAGTTTTTTTAACTTCATACTCAAAGAATCCTGAAAAATGTATAACACACATACATACATACATACATACATACATACATATACATATATACATATATATATATATATATATATATATATATATATATACACACGTATTTCAGAAACTGTTAAGAGAGTGATAAAGAAGCACATGTAAATTAGAAATTGTGACAAACGCACGTTCACAATTTAGCTTGCTGTTGAACAGTTTTCATTAACGGCAACCAGAATGGCGAAAAAGATGGCACATGCTCAAGGTTAACCCAGATAAGGTGTGACGGCTTCAGATGTGTTGTAATATTGTCTGCCGCATCTTTCTCACCACCAGATTTATAGTGCGAATGGAAATCCAGCATGTCCCTGGGGTCATCGCTCTTACTGTTTTCATTTAGTTTTTTTTTAATATCGTAAATATATTGTAAATTTCAATTAATGAACGCATCTTCCACAGACAAATCAGACGAATATGAAAAATGTCCACTTATTACAGAGAAACAGAAGAGGATGCCTTTGGCTGATGGAATCTCATTGAACTCTGTATAATGAATGTCTGGGGTGATTTCAAGTCTCTGGATGAATCCGTCATCCATCATCCGGAGACGAAGAGTGTTGCGTGTGGTGGTAAAAGGACTCTAGTAATAATTCTAGTTAATCACTGTCAGTAAATGGCAGAAATATTAACTATTCATTAGCCCTCTTCACACCTCAGAAATGAAGTATCGATGTATCTTAAAACAAAAACATCGCTGCAGGACATGATCTTGATGGTGGCAGAGCAGTGAAGCTATTCAGCGCTCCTAGATGCACATCTTTTGGCCTCGTCACGCCATAGAAATACAGAGGCTGATGAAAATGCATTGGATGTATTATTTATGCAACTTCTCACAGTAGCACAAGATCCGTCGAGATTGAAAATGCATGTTGTCAGCTGCTGGCTTCCCTAGGTTGAAATCAATAGAGAGAAGCACTAACCTGCCACCAGCCCTGATGACTGATTGAATTCAGAGTGGCTGTGAGGCTTAACGCACTTCAGAAAGGAAACTGCAGTCTATTGGAATAATATTCCAATTCTGGTGTGGATGGTTTTCCTTCCCAGAGTGCACTGCTCTTATCCTTCACTGCTCAGTGGCGGCTATCGATGAATAGTCATCCACTTCAGTGCAGGCACCCTTCACAATCTCCGTCTCGTCCCTGGAGCGGTTTACTTGCTCATTCTGTTCGTGAGCAAGCAATCATGCAAAAGACTAATTAAACTACCTCAAACTGCTTTACAGTTACCTCTATGAAGTCCATCATATTTATAATGTATTTGTGAGGACATATACAGCTTGGAAAATGGAATTATTAAGGGTAGAAAAATTTTTTTTTCCGAAACGTCATTGCCTCTGATCTGGACTGCTCTTCGCAGATTGATCTTTACTACACATGGAAACTCTCCACATCATCAAAGCAACATGTTGTGAAAATCCATAGAAACCATTTAATTTTAAATGGGTTTCAAAAGACTTCACATGGTAGCTTTATAGCTGTGTTTACACTTCGCATGTTTGGTTCAATTAAAGCAAACTCTGGTGAGGTTGCTCTGTTAGTGCGGTTTATTTAAATGCATGGACCCTGCCATCTGAACCTTGGTGCGCACCAACAAGTGGACTGAGAACAGCCTTTTCAGAGGGGTCTCAGTTCGCTACCAAACGAATTCTGGTGTGGTTCGACTGACATGTGAATGCAGCACAACTTAAAGACATCTAAAAGAACCAAAAACAGGACGTGATGTCACAAGATGTGACCCTATAAAGGACAGAATGCCTAAGCATACCTGGCTCTTCTCATCATAGGAGCTATGTTGCCCATTACAGTTCAGTGTAGACATCAGATCAGCCGTCTCCTCGCAGCAGATCTCTGTGTGCAATGACTCCTTTACACATTTTAGAAGCTCTTCATGAAGTATGAACGGGTAAAAATATCACCATATTTACACACATACAACAAGTGCATTTAGCCCAGCACACAATATTGTTTTATATGTTCAGGACTCAGGAGATTTGTAAAATATATACGTCATAAAAGCTGTCCAATCAGGTTGTGCCTTTAGGTTCAGTGTTATAAATGTTAAGTAGGCCTATGAAAAATTTAGCTTTTCATACATAATGTAGCTCTAAAAACAGCAAATAGCATCTTGTTTATACTAAGTGGGACAAAGTGTAAATAGACTCAATGGGCCTCACTCATTAAACACGAGCAGAACAAATTGTGTAAATCGTTCGTAAAGCCGTTCTGATGTAAACTTTCGAATTCATGAAAATTTTTGCGTTTTTCAAGGCCGATGCCGATTATTACAGCTCAAGTAGACCGATAACCGATATTTTGAACCGATATACATGTCTGCTGTAAAAATGAAAATTAATGTCAAAAATAAGAATAACAAGGGCTCTGACAAAAACTGCCTTCCCTGGTGTTGGTTGAGTGCAGTACTCCCACAGTAAACTCTTTATTTTTTGGCAAACAAAGGGTTTACCATTAAAATTAAAACATGGAAGAAATAGCGTATTGTGTGATTATTCTTTTAAACAAAAGTTGTAATAATTGTTATAGTAGTCAGGGGTTAAAGCAAAAAATATATAAAAATAAAAAAAAACCTTCCACAGCCATACCTGTCACACATCCAGTTTAAGAGCAGTGTTTTCCTTCTTGTAATCAAGAGCACTTGTCCTCCTAATTTAAAAAAAATTAAGGAGCACCTTCTGATCAATAACCAAATTCTGATAAAAAATTAGCCTTCCTAATATGAGGTGAAGTGATTTAGAGGGGCATTTTCTTTTTACCTTTGCAATGGCATCATTTTCATCTGTCAAATTCAAAAATGTATGTTTATAAGCTTTTTAAAATTTATTTAAAACAATATAAGTAGAATAAGACTTATAAGTTACCAATCATGAAATTAGTATTAATGAAAAATTAATTTGTACTACAGAGGTGGCACAGAAGAACACAAAGTGGCTTGTAGGTACATTTTCAGACATTCAATGAGGCTCAGAGGTGCAATTAAATTAATAAATTCATGTGGAGTTTATGTTTTAAATATAACATTTTGAATACAGAAATATTAAATGATTTAAATAACTGCAATTATACCTAAAAATGAAACTGAAACCTCCAGAAGGTGGCGGCAAATCATTGATTTAATCACTGAATCATTCATTCAATTGATTCGTTGACTGTCTTTATGAATGGGTAATCATGAACCACTGACTCACTAGATTCGTTCAAAAACGCACTTTCATTCATGAATGAAACACCGCTGTGTTTGCTTTTAGAGATGCTCAGCGGTTGAGCTGTTACTTTATTTGGAACTATTTTCATTGATGAAAAACCTGTGGGAATGAGTAGAATTATTATTAATAGCCGCAATCCTGCACCTGAAATTCAAGACCTGCTCTGTGTTCTCTGCTAATAACCTGACTGTGAATGATGCGAGTGGCGTTATGTTGTCAGTGAGAAGCTGCAGCCGTGGCGGGGATGATTTTTGGTGTGCCGGCAGAACAACAATGTGCTACATGTTTCTTTTCCCCTCATTTTTTCCAATTGACGGAAATCCGTCGTAGCGACGGAAAACTTTAATCCCGGAGTAGTATTATGTACATCATACTGCACCACAATAATATATTTCTGATCATTTCTTTAAGCTAACCCAAACTTTTATTTTGGCGGGTTGCCATGAGGAACTTGTTTCTGTAGTTCTATGTAAATGATATGAAGATAGTTTTACTCCAATGAAACTGTCAAATGCTCATGAAGTGACTATTAGAGGGAGTCAGAGCAGTTCTGGACATGTTGTTCATGTATTTATGTCCTCATGTAGTGATACGACAGAAGCTGAAATCCCCGCGAGCGTCGCCCACTTTGTGTAGAAAACAAAACCACGCGTCTGTTCCATTTACATACACAGAGACATGCAGAACATGCTGGATTCATATTTAAATAGTATTTTTGCGGCTTAATATTTACAGATACTAGTCCATATTGCGACTCTATTTGTGTACTGACCTACTTCCCGACCAGTGCATTTCCTGGGGGAAGTCATGGCCTAATGGTTAGAGAGTCGGATTGTGGGTTCGAGTCTTGTACCGGCAGGGATTGTAGGTGGGGGAAGTGAATGTACAGCGCTCTCTCCCACCTTCAATACCACGACTGAGGTGCCCTTGAGCAAGGCACCGAACCCCCAACTGCTCCCCGGGCGCCGCAGCAAAAAAATGGCTGCCCACTGCTCCGGGTGTGTGTTCACGGTTTGTGTGTGTTCACTGCTGTGTGTGTGCGCACTTTGGATGGGTAAACAGTGTGTGAGTGCATTAGTGCAGAGCACTAATTCTTAGTATGGGTCACCATACTTTCACTTTCACTTTCAGTTTTGATTAATTCATCCAAACTTTGACAAATTCCGTGACATTCCGCGTCATACAGTAAATTCCATTTATATGACTGGATTCCGCGGTTCCGTCCGCATCGCGGAAATCATAGATAATACTGAGGTGTTTTGCAACTTCAGTGTAATGTTAGTGGATTGCCATTTGCAACGTCTGCTGCTGACTTACATTTGAGAGACAACTGATGCGTGATCAGTTAGCAAGCAAAGTGAGAGTGGATTCTCAACAAATCAGATGGGTGGTGGGCGGAGACTGCTTTAGGCCACAAAGTGGTGAGTTCTGACAGGCTGCATCAGAGCCAAATAGCGCGTTTCAAAATTAAGTTATTTTATCGGCGAATCGGTTTTAAAAATGACCGATATCGATAATCATAAAAATGCTTAAAGGGGTCCTATTATGTTTTTTTTTTTTACAAAGTCTTGATTTTGTTTTGGGGGTGTACTAGAACATGCTCTCATGCTTGGTGGTTCGAAAAACGCATTATTTTTCATATAATTTACATTACAATAATACCTTTCACCCCAGGCTGGCACAACCGGCTCGATTAGTTCCGGCTTTGATGAAGGTCCGCCTTCCGAAAAACAAAATGTGTTGTGATTGGTTAGCTGTCCCAGTGCGTTGTGACATTTGTAATAATTGTTCTAAACATGCCGAAAATTTTAAGCTACAGCACAGCAGCTCTTCTTCGTTTTCTCTGATGCACTAACGCTGCAGCAGCACTTCGTCGTCGTCGTTTCGTCTGATGCACACACTCAACCAAGCGTTCTAACCACAACCTCGCCCCTCCCCACTCCCCAACCATTCGAATTTCTGTAGGCAGGAATTATTGGTAATGATATTCCAATGAGCCGCTTTGTGATATCACAAAGCCCGGAAAACAAAGGCTGTAGTCCAAACGAGTCGTTCGTTGTAGTTCTTGAAAAGGGATTTTAAAAAAACCAAATATCTCCCTTTGGAGTGAACTTTGAGATTTGTAACTTTCTAGATCTTTTTTATGCCCAAACATACACACTACACACTGACTAAAATAAAAAAAAAAGTGAAAAAAGCATAATAGGATCCCCTTTAATATCGGCGCCGATAATCAGTCGACCCCTAGTAAATGATGCGTAAAACATTGTGTTCTTCTTGGCAAACTGATGACACTGAATTTTGATGCACTGCCATAATAATTACAAGTTAATTTGCCCTTGCCCTCTTAGGAATTTTTTTTTTTTTGCAGCCGAGTTGATAACTGTTAAATGCAGTGCTCATCACTGTCACTATTCACCCAGCCATAAATAGAGGAGATGCAGGACAAATAGCGACCAACCATCCTACTTGTACAACGACTGCCTACAACAATTAAGTCTATAACTGGTTACTGCTTTTTTATATTTACTACAAATCATAAAAATAAGATACTAGTAATACGTTGCCGCCGTGGATATTCCAAATCATAGCAACCAAAGGGTCTCAGCTGGATAAACGCTGTGCCACCAAAACCTTTTCAAACCTCAACCTTTTCATTTATGCAACATACTGGAGCCAAACCTGAAAAAGACCAGACTATTCCACTGTGTTCCTGGACACGCAATTTGCGTAGCTGTAATGCATAGGCGGGGATTATGTTAATTGTGAATGAGCGTGCACAAGCAGTCGAGCGCCCTATTTACGAATGATTGGAATTCATTAACATACACGTTTAACTATCAAATCGGAAGTTTACGAAGCATTTGTGAATCCGGAGGAGAGTTTTCAGGAAGGTCTATTTTACGCGCAAATTACTCACAATTTACTCATACATTTACAGAAGTTCCATGAATGAGGCCCAATATGTGTAAATAGACAAATAATGTAAATAGACATAATACGCAATTAGTACTAAAGATAAAGTCTCAAAATGCCAGGTGGATGTAATGAAAGTAGCCACTAAGCTTGCACACAAACATACACACAAAAAAGGTCACCAATCTCATGCATATCTTAAAAAAAGCTTTACAATTTAAACAAGCTTTCACCACCAACAAATGAACATGTATCTGATGCTACATGAATTTTAGAACAAAGTCACCCTTTTTGATTTAGTCACCTGGTCAGACTCTTGACACAAATTAAAGCGGTTTTGCTCGAAGCATAATTGTGCATGCAAAACCATATTAGCCAGAGCTTATAGCCCCTAATCAAATATTCAGTAGATCATGTCCATGATAAGCTTGTGTTACCTTAGTCTGGAAACACTCTCACATTTTTAATGCTGGATAACCCAACTGAGCTGAATTTACTGCAAATAATGTTTGATAATTTTGTCATGCGCTGCGTTATGAGTCATGCATGTTATGGTGGTGTGATTGACAGTGCCTGATTCTCTCAGGGGTTCATAAAGTGCTAGTAGATGACTAAAGTGACTGAAGATGCATTTGATATGTCAGTTATGGTGACATAAAAGCAGTGTGGGTCATGGATTCATTTCATCACTCTAAGAGGGTAAGTCACATTTTGAAAAGGTCATATGTAGAGAACTTCAATGTATAATAAGTAGCAGTGGTATAAACAGAGTAACTGTACTTCACTCCTATACTGTACTACTATACAAGAGTGCCATTTAAAATGAATCATTACACTTCTATTTAGTTACATGTAGAGATACTTGGATTTAAAAATACTTATTTCACTGGTCATCATGATGAAATCTCTCCTTTTACTGGCCATGTCTTGCGGAGCTTGTTCAAATCACATAACCAATTCGAGGCAGAACGATTATTGAGGTCTAAACAAATTTCACTGTTAAAAGGATAAAAAACAGCAGCAGTGATTGCCAGAAATTGACAATGTTTGTATAGCATATAGGTGCCTGTATATTCCACACATTAAAACTGTTTTCATTCAGTGATGTTAATCAATGTAAAACCATGAACTAAAAGAAAGACATACTGTATCATAAAGCTGAGGTGTGTGATTTCTGAGCCACCAACCAAACGTTAGTGGCTCTGTTACCAAATAGAATTTCAAAACATGAATTAAAAAAAAAATGACTTTCAAAACTGTTTTCCAAACGCTCTCTTCATTTTCCATTGGTCCAACGATTGGACAGTTCCATCCCATACACACATCATTGCTTAAAGGAACAATTCACCGAAATTTTACTCAACCTCAGGCCATCCAAGAAGTAGAAGAGATTGTTTCTTCATCAGATTTGGAAAAATTTTGCATTACATCTCTTCCTCACCAATGGATCCTCTGCAGTGAATGGGTGCCGTCAGAATGAGAGTCCAAACACAACTCTCTACATTGCGAGTAAATCACTTGCATATGCGACTAAATCTTCACTCTGGGCGACTAAATGTCTAATATTAGCCACTGGCTAATAAATTCTCAGATTTTACTCGCCAGTGTGTGAGCTAGGGTTGGGTACCGAAACCCGGTACCAATATGGCACCGGTACCTATGTAACCGGTATGTACTAGAACCGAATACGAACGCAGATTTCGGTGCCTCATTTCAGTGCCATGCCTGAGCGATCGATTGAAATATTTGTCCTCTGGTTCTCTGAAACGGACGTAAGAAACATCATCACTGGCACCGCACGAGAAAAATAATTTCCCGACTGAGAAAATGCATGTGAACTCAAGTCGGAAAGGTCTAATAATACAAATCCAACACATCTTTGTAGTAACGCGAGTGTCCATGTTGTTTTCACATTCCGACTTAAAAGCACAACTCTGGAAATGAGAGCATTTGAGGAGCGCGTGAATGCAGTAACTTGCTCTGATGGCAGCAGGTAGCCTTCCGTTAACTAAGCTAAACATGCTTAAATTAAAATGCCTAAAGCTAAACTTCTCTTGTATTCACATTTCTAAACCCGTTGTCCAAAAAAAGAGAAAAGTATAACCTTTTTACTCCACAACACCAGTCAAATGCTTCCTTTTGTGATCTGACGAGGCTTCTTGTCACAGAATGAGGCAGAAAATGTGTTCCATATGCTACTTTAAAAAGAATACATCGATTAGCAACAGATTATAAATTAGGGTGACCCATATGTCCTCTTTTCCCCGGACATGCCCTCTTTTTGGACCTACAAAAATGTGTCTGGCCAGGAACCAGTTTAAAGGGGTGGTTGACTTTTTTTTTATAGGCTTGATTGTGTTTATGGGGTGCAGTCTAACATGTGTTAATGCTTCGTTTGTTAAAAAACACATTATTTTTCACATAATTTACTTTTATTCCACACCTCTCTGTCCCTTCTCCTCTGAACTGATCATTTCCTGCTTTTATGAAGCCCCTCCCTCAGAAATACACTATGGGCTCTGATTGATTAGCTGGCCTAGTGTGTTGTGATTGGCTAAACCGCCTCTAGCGCGTGTCTAAGCGTCCTGCCCCTCAACATAGCGGCATGTGCTCTGGTTGTATTGTAAACAATGACATCGTCTATATTGTTTATCAATTTGAGCCAGATTGAGACGCAGAGGATATTATTGAAGAGGATCGCGCAGAACCTGTGCAAGCACGGCTTTTAATGGTAGGCCTAAGATTTTTGTTTGTTGTTGTCTCATACTTTTAGATACACTGTTATTTGTAAATGCTACTGCTTATGTTAGCTTTTAATATACGGTTTTATTCTGATTAAAGCTTTAATACAGTTCGGCAACCACACGCGCGTCCATGTATAACGCTTCTCATAACTATAGTATGTGAAAATAAGTATTCACTGAGCTGATGATCTGAATATGAGAGAGCGAGAGCGAGAGCGAGAGCGAGAGAGAGAGAGAGAGAGAGAGAGAGAGAGAGAGAGAGAGCGAGAGTGAGAGAGATGCAGAGCAGGGCGAGGCCAGGAACAGGATGAGAACGCTGCTTTAGAACATTGATTTTGTGAATCCATTAGAGTCGTTAGAAGACAGAATCGCGATTCATATATGAACAGATTTTTACGTGCACCTGTAGTCTTCTCTTCCTCTTCTCTAAACCAGCGCAGCATGGCCTCGCCCCCCTTTGCTGCGTGTTCCCGGAGGCGGGGTTTATGTAAAATTCTGGGTTCTTGACATTAGGACCTGGGAAGTAACTCGTTGTAGTCCCTTACCAGTCATTTTTGTAGGCATTAAACTGCCAGAATTTTAAAAGATTATATCTTTGTTTGCATTGAACTTTCAGCTTTGTAACTTTGCAGATATTGTTTATGATCAAACGGCAACATTACACACTAACTAACATAAAAAAAGTGAAATCGCAATCAACCACCCCTTTAATCCCACTCCCGCTAATATTTTATTAGCTATGATACTGTTTTTGGAATCACATCTTTACATAGCTATGACAGTAAACACTGGAATCTAACAATGCCTTGGAAAAAAACAGTTCATCTTTAAAAAATGAATCATAGCTACATAAACCCATATAGGAAATAAAAGAGTTATCGAATAAGCTTGTTCTAAACTCCTGAAACATTGGTATTTCATATTTTAGAGCAGTCACTGCAATTTATGAAAGAAATCAATTATATCTGTATGTGGGAGTGTGTGTGAAAAAAAGCAGATGTAACCCCCTTTGTAATCCTTAACATTTTCATAAGTAACTGTAATTTAATTACATGTTTTTTCTCAGTAACTGTAACTGATTACAATTACTTTTATCATTTAAATATTTTTGAATGAGCGTTTGCGCCGTTTTCGTTCACTTTCGATTTCGCGATCACACGCACTCTGTGTAAAGGGAGTACATCTTACAAGATCGGATATTTGTAAATGAGCTCAGAATCTGTTGAGCAGCAAATACTCCAGCATGGCCTTGTCAGTCATCTCTCCTTATTCTCGACCTGTGATCAGTCAAAGCTGACTCCTGCAGCTCTTGTTGGATGCAGGGTTGCCAAGTCCGCTTTATTTCCACAGAATGAACATCTCTTTCATCTTCATTTGACCTTCTAACTCTAGCACTCTCTATTCGAATGCTACTTCTAATTTTATCTGCTTGTTTTTTTTAAATAGAAAAAACTTGACCCTCTAACATTTGCACTTTCTATTCATTTATTTGGGGGATTTTTTATTTATTGATTTTTTAATAAGTATCGGTTCAGGCATCGGAACCGTTTTAAAAGTATCGATTTGGCACCGGTATCGAAAAAAACCCAAACGATACCCATTCCCTAGTGTGAGCTGGAGGCTAAGTATAAGTTTAGCACACATTGACTGAGCGCTTTAGAGTTTCTCTCTCCATCAAGCGATCTGTGCTATTTTTCAGTTCAAGTCAAGTCAAGTCTGCTTTATTGTCAATTCTTCCACATGTACAGCACATGCACACCTTGTGCCGGTACGGTTTGAAATGTTTTCAAACGTTAATAATTTTCAAACATTACAACATGCAGGGTTAACCTTACAGTAGTGCTCAACACTGATTACTGTCAGACTTTAAAATTCCTTCATCACTTCAATTAAGATGATAAAATTTGAACTCATCCACCGCAAAAATCAGACTTTAGAACTGCCTTTTACTTTGAGATTGAGCTGAAGTTCAATGCAGATTTAAAATCATAAGAAATAGCCTAGTTGTGTCCTATTCTTTGTACTAAACTCCTGAAACATTGGTGTCTGTTTGCATATGATATGACAATAGTTTTCTCAAAAGAACATTTAAAAGGCTCATGAAGTGACTCAGAGCAGTTCTAGAGATTATGTTTATGTGTTCATATATATATATAATTAAAAAAGTGACGTGACATGTGGCCAAGTATGGTGACCCATAC
>NW_015505200.1:3007621-3007948 GCF_001515645.1 Sinocyclocheilus grahami | reverse complement strand
TGGTTAATTATTCATATTTCCTCATGAGCTGATTCGTTACAATATTCATGAATCAGCTTGTTAATCCTTAGTGTGTTTTATATTGTTCTTAGCATTCGTAGTATTATTATTATGTTAAGTATTATTGTTTTTTCCCATTTTTTACAGAAACTCTGAATAACCAAAACAGCACCACCACCAGTCAAGTTCAGTTAAAATTACTAATATGCATTCATACATGGTTACCAAGTTTAAATTCTAATGACTAAAGTTCTATCATTAAATAATACTTAATCATGATATCATGTTACAGTGGGGAAAAAAAGTATTTAGTCAGCCACCAATTGT
>NW_015505200.1:3005974-3006611 GCF_001515645.1 Sinocyclocheilus grahami | reverse complement strand
AATTGGTGGCTGACTAAATACTTTTTTGCCCCACTGTATAATGCTTGACTGACTGATGCCAAGTGTACTCCTCTCAGATCTTTAAAAAGCTGTGTGTGTATGTATGTATATATATATATATATATATATATATATATATATATTTATATTATACTTGTGCCGGTACGGGTGCCGGTACGGTTTGAAATGTTTTCAAACGTTAATAATTTTCAAACATTACAACATGCAGGGTTAACCTTACAGTAGTGCTCAACACTGATTACTGTCAGACTTTAAAATTCCTTCATCACTTCAATTAAGATGATAAAATTTGAACTCATCCACCGCAAAAATCAGACTTTAGAACTGCCTTTTACTTTGAGATTGAGCTGAAGTTCAATGCAGATTTAAAATCATAAGAAATAGCCTAGTTGTGTCCTATTCTTTGTACTAAACTCCTGAAACATTGGTGTCTGTTTGCATATGATATGACAATAGTTTTCTCAAAAGAACATTTAAAAGGCTCATGAAGTGACTCAGAGCAGTTCTAGAGATTATGTTTATGTGTTCATATATATATATAATTAAAAAAGTGACGTGACATGTGGCCAAGTATGGTGACCCATACTCGGAATTAGTGCTCTGAATTTACACATCC
>NW_015505200.1:2985165-3003869 GCF_001515645.1 Sinocyclocheilus grahami | reverse complement strand
TTAGATATTTAGTTGAGTGTGTGTAGGTCAGGATTGCCTTCATTGTGAGGACCTGCCAACAGTTTTCTCTACCATGTAATTTAGTCTTCTCTGTAAGCATTACGGATTTATTTGAGTGGATCGTTTTTTATTTGGACAAATTTTAGGCTTTGGTTTACTTATACATGTGTGCTAAGTTTAATAACATGTTGTCTATCTGTCTGTCTGTCTTTCCCTCTCTAGGAAACCTTTTCCAATTGGGGACAGAGTGACGTTCAGTGGTAAAGAATGTGTCTGTCAGCAGTGTTCCCTCAAGCTGGTTAATTCCAATGAGCCAATCAAAATCCACGGGCCCAGTCGTAAGTCCCACCCTTCAATTTAAACATTTGCCTATTTGTTTGCATAACATGTGGTCCAGATGTGTGTGTCTTTGTGCAGAGGCTAGATAGTAAATCATATGTAAGTATTTCGCCAAATCTGCCACTCAAAAGTGTTTTTTTTCTGTGTGTGTGAGTATGTTTGGATGTTCTCATTCATATTTCTCCATCTCTTGGGTGTTTTCAGTAGTCTGCTGTGTATATATATATATATATATAGTGGGTACGGAAAGTATTCAGACCCCTTAAATTTTTCACGATGCAACAAGTTTTTCACATCTGGATTTGGGGATCCTCTGCCATTTCTCCTTGCAGATCCTCTCCAGTTCTGTCAGGTTGGATGTAAACGTTGGTGGACAGCCATTTTTAGGTCTCTCCAGAGATGCTTAATTGGGTTTAAGTCAGGGCTCTGGCTGGGCCATTCAAGAACAGTCACAGAGTTGTTGTGAAGCCACTCCTTCGTTATTTTAGCTGTGTGCTTAGGGTCATTGTCTTGTTGGAAGGTAAACCTTCGGCCCAGTCTGAGGTCCTGAGCACTCTGGAGAAGGTTTTTGTCCAGGATATCCCTGTACTTGGCTGCATTCATCTTTCCCTCGATTGCAACCAGTTGTCCTGTCCCTGCAGCTGAAAAACACCCCCACAGTATGATGCTGCCACCACCATGCTTCACTGTTGGGACTGTATTGGACAGGTGATGAGCAGTGCCTGGTTTTCTCCACACATACCGCTTAGAATTAAGGCCAAAAAGTTCTATCTTGGTCTCATCAGACCAGATAATCTTATTTCTCACCATCTTGGAGTCCTTCAGGTGTTTTTTCATGTGTCTTGCACTGAGGAGAGGCTTTTGTCGGGCCACTCTGCCATAAAGCCCGACTGGTGGTGGGCTGGAGTGATGGTTGACTTTCTACAACTTTTTCCCATCTCCTGACTGCATCTCTGGAGCTCAGCCACAGTGATCTTTGGGTTCTTCTTTACCTCTCTCACCAAGGCTCTTCTCCCCCGATAGCTCAGTTTGGCCGGACGGCCAGCTCTAGGAAGGGTTCTGGTCATCCCAAACGTCTTCCATTTACGGATTATGGAGGCCACTGTGCTCTTAGGAACCTTAAGTTCAGCAGAAATTTTTTTGTAACCTTGGTCAGATCTGTGCCTTGCCACAATTCTGTCTCTGAGCTCTTCAGGCAGTTCCTTTGACTTTATGATTCTCATTTGCTCTGACATGCACTGTGAGCTGTAAGGTCTTATATAGACAGGTGTGTGGCTTTCCTAATCAAGTCCAATCAGTATAATCAAACACAGCTGGACTCAAATGAAGGTGTAGAACCATCTCAAGGATGATCAGAAGAAATGGACAGCCCCTGAGTTAAATATATGAGTGTCACAGCAAAGGGTCTGAATACTTAGTACCATGTGATATTTCAGTTTTTCTTTTTTAATAAATCTGCAAAAATGTCAACAATTCTGTGTTTTTCTGTCAATATGGGGTGCTGTGTGTACATTAATGAGGAAAAAAAATTAACTTAAATGATTTTAGCAAATGGCTGCAATATAACAAAGAGTGAAAAATTTAAGGGGGTCTGAATACTTTCCGTACCCACTGTATATATATAGCCTATGTGTAGTAAATGAAACAGTGCGTCTGCGCCATTAATTTCCACGAGGGGCAGACTGGGAAATAATTTCAGGCCGGCAAATCTCACACTCATCCAGGCCATCCCATACACCCAAATAAATTCTGAAACACAGACAACCCTATTTTTTGTATGGCCATCACATAAAAAAGGTTTAAATCCTTAGGCTGGAGACATACAAAATAATTAAACTTTCTCTCCTGAACTGCACCTTCACTTACATTTTACTTTTTTGCCCCGATATCTCTCTGTCTCTCACATGACTTTAATACTCAAGATTTAACAAAACTATACTTTCTAAATTGTCTACATGGCAAAATTAGTACAATAATAAATACATCATTACAATATCTTTATAGAAAAATCCTAATACTAAACATTTTTCCCTTACAAAAATTAACCATGATTTTATTATAGTAAAAGAACAGTAACCATGTTTTTTTTTTTTTTTTTTGGCAAATGGATTACCATTTGTATTTATTTTTACTACAAATTCCATTGAATTTCCGATTTCGTTTGGCGGAGGTGCGGAGTGCTCATGAGCTGAAACATTGCCAAGTCCGCGCCTGATTGCACAGAGACACGCAGAACGTGCAGGATTCATATATTGTCTTTTTGTGGATTAATATTCACAGACACTAGTCCACATCGCGTTTTGATTCAAGTGTACTGACCTACTTTTGATTTATTAATCCATTTATAGGAATTCCGTTTTTATGACTGGATTCTGCTAATCGTGTTTACCATATGTCTCATATTTTAGAGTAGTCAGTGCAATTTGGGAAAGAAATAAATTTAATCTATGTGGATGTGTGTAAATATTCAAATGTAACCCCCTTTGTAATCGTTAACATTCATAAGTAACTAATTTAATTACACATTTTTTTCTTAGTAAAGGTAACTGATTACAGTTACATTTATTTTGTAATTAAATTACGTAATGCCATTACATGTAACTAGTTACTCCCCAACACTCTCTGTGTGTGTGTGTATGTATGTATATATATATATATATAAGACTTGTGCCAGTATTCGGTAATGCGATATATCACGGTAATGAATATGCACGATATTGTTATCGTGGGCACTTCTAAATACCATGAATAATTGTATATAACAAATTATTCAGAATTTTGAATGCATTTTTAGAATACTTTTCCCATAAAATGGTCAAAATGCACAACAAGCTGTGTGTGCACTCTGATGTAAACAAGCACGGATGAGAAGCACATGGCGGAACATGTGAGACGATCTGAATGAAAGCGCACTTTCACACTCTGACAGCAGATGGCGCTAAACTGCAGAAATAATAATAATAATAATTATTCATTTAAATGCAGCCGTTACCCCGTAAACCCTGTAAACAAAGCAGCTGCACTACTTTCTGTTTCTGAATCATGTTTAAATGATTTAAACAGCCATTCAGATTTGTGTATTTGCCATGATGTTCATCACAGCGCCAAATACTTAAATATTTAGACTTAATAGGTTATTTTCAAACTTTTTTTACATTTTAATCTGGACTACAACATCCCCTAGATATTGTTTGAAAGTGTTTCGATTCTTTATTGTTCTGTCACACTTTACATTAGGGCTTCATTAGTTAAACTGCCAATGAAAAATTCTTCTGAACATTCATTAATCTTAGGTATTCCAATATTTAATAACAGGTTGTTAAAATCGAAAGTTGCAACTGTGTTATTTAATGAGCTAACATGAACTAAGACTTGTAGCAAATGTAGCTATTGCTCATTGTGAATGTTAATGCATTAACTAAGGTTAACTAATGAGGTCTTATTGTAAAGTGATACCTATTGGTCTTTATAGTTATTTTGCACTTTAATCTGTGTAAAACCTTTAACTTTATAGATGTTTCTGTATTGCTTTATTGCATTTAAAGGTTCAGTTATTTTTGTTATAAGAAAAAAGTTATTAAACCTGTTATACTGTATTATGACAGCACTTTTTTTTTTTAAACTAAATTTCAATACCGTGATAATACCGTATACCGTGATAAAAGCATTAGCAATTAATCGCAACATGAAAATTTGATACCGGCATATCCCTAATATATATATATATATATATATCTATTACTAGCCAAAGGCGATTCAATTGCCAAGATGTCCATAGAGAGTTGAAACAGCTAATAAAAGCATCACAATAATCCACATGTAATCGACAATCGACTCCAGTTGGTCAATTAATGTCTTGTGAAGTGAAAAGTGAAGTGTTTGTAAGAAACAAATTTATCATTAAGAAATTTTTAAATGTCAAACCGTTGCTTCCGGTTGCTTCAGAGTTCATAATATTGCCTTCTCCAGTGAAAAATCTGTCTGAATCAGGAGAGAAATATGCACGGATCAAGCACTATTTACAAGATGTTAATTTTCAGAAAAATGTTTTCATTTTAATTGTACTTTAAGGCATTGTTGCTGTGTCCGGATGGTGATAGCACCACAGTATTTACACAGTTCAGAGGAAATCAAGTTAGGATAGAAAAGGAGAAAATATTTTTTTTAAATTACACACTTAAGCTTATAAGGGCACCATCAAAACTTGAGTTTGTATATGGCTTGAAAATAACAGCAGCAGCAGTTCCTCACCTAAGAGAAAACATCTAGTTACAGCTCCATCTCATCACAAAGTTTGACTTTAAAGGGGTCATATGATGCAATTTCAATTTGTCCTTTCTCTTTGGAGTGTTACAAGCTCTTGGTGCATAAAGAAGATCTGTAAAGTTGCGAAGACTAAAGTCTCAAATCCAAAGAGATATTCTTTATAAAAGTTAAGAGTCAGCCACGCCTACCTAAAACGGCTCGTTCTAACACACCCCAACATACCTACGTCGATCTGTGGGAAGATTTGCATAACACCGCCCAAATGTTCACGCAAAGAAAGGCGGCGTAACTTTTATTCTTGCTGTAGTTTTGTTGTTTCCGCCGCCATGTCGTAAAGACGAACGCCGATACAACTCAATACAAAAAAAATTATAATAATTATCTTTCTAAAATTAAACGTACCATGACAAGACTGTGAATGGAGTAACTGATACCAGCAAGCTTGTTCTCTGAAGCTTGGGAACTATGGCGGGTTAACATAACTCAAATGTCTTTTGTCATCAGGTCTTGCACTGAAATGAATGACACACCGGATGACTATTAACCCTTTAACTGTCACCCGTCCCCTCTGTGGGATGCCTAAGTTTACTTCACTATATTACAATTAAATCCTAATCTAATCATGACAAACTATATATCGTTGGAAAGGTCTAAGACTCCTAAATAGATATTTTACCAATGTTTTTGTAAAACATTATGTAGGAAAAGTAATAGATTAATTTATGAAAAGAGTGTACCTCAAATCTACATCATAACAGGAGTTCTGACCTTTATAGCAAAAAGTCTTCTTCATTGCCTTTTTCTCTATCACACTTGATGTGTTCTGCACTCTCATTTTTCACAGTTTGGAATGGCCTTTACTCAGTTTCATATTTCACTTTTTTTCTGAGAACTTTCATAGTTCCTTTCTATCCCAGTTACATTTGGCCCATAATAGGAGATATGCTCAAATCAAACAACATTTAGCATTTCATTATTATAAAATTGAGCTTATAAAATTACATGCTCCACAGTTTGTCTAAACATCTCCAAGATAATCTAAATCATTTATTTTAAATTCATTTAAAATTTGAAATTAAAAGTTAAAATAAATACTAATTAATTTAGCTAAATCTTGCATGTACTCTTTTTTTTTTAATCTATTTTAGCCATGTGACAGTAGCAAACATCTTGAAGATTCTACAAGCGGTATGCATTATGCAAGCTTAAGAGTAGAACTGTACATAACAGAGCTAAAAAAAAAAAAGTTCCTCCTTGCTAGTTTCAGAGCACTAGACTTTTGGGACTGAGACTGAGAAAAACGACAAAACAGCTGTAGGTGTTATCAGTTTAAATTTACAAGCAAAATTTCACATATAGCAGGAGGGAATAAACTTAACATGCACTTCAAATGGATGTTGCCCATGAGGTTAGGTTTTCAGTCTCTTTCTCTCATTTTTTTCCTTCATACATTTAAATGGAAAGTGGCTGGTTCCTGTTCTTGCCTGGGTAGAGAACAAGCACTCTCAAGCTAGAGCACTTGTTTACATGGCATCCAAGGTCTTATGACCTTCACAACACACATCAATCAAACAAAAATCATCAAGAAATGGAAGAAAAATGTCCATTCGTCTCTTTCTAATATTCAAACTGTACTGGAAAACTGTGCAAGCAAGCTATGCTTGTTTTATTTATCCTTTTTCTATTTTAGTAACAGCTCCCACTGATCAACATTCATGCTTCCTTACCAAACCAGTCAGCGTGCCTCCAAATCAGACATTTGAATGTGTTTATCTTTGTGCTCAGAATAATTCAGCAGGCATGTACAGAGCAGCAACTCCCACAGCATACCACGACACAAGCTACTTCAATATTGACAAAAATGACATCAGGATGCTTGACAGACGATCTATTATTCAAGTAACAATGCAATTTGATGGATTTAAGCACAGAGGACAAATACTCCATCTCTTTTGCCAGAAAGAAACACAGCTGACATCCCTGACTCCATGACAACAGCAGGGCGGCTAGACTTGTTACAGTGTCAAGTATCACTTGGGAAACACAATTATAACTGCAGACATTCATGTTTGTATTCCTAGGGGTATATTTCAATATGTGCATCTTAATCAACCAATTGTATGGTTCACCTCAAAATACCAGTGGACTAAAGATAATTTGGTTGTGCAAGATTGTACAGACTACAGTTTGCTTTCTGAGACATCATTAAAGCAATCTTCTTCAAACCTTAGAGAATTTACCAGCAAGCCCTTTGAATCTGCGATTTGGACCTTCAGCCCATTGGCCACAATTGAAGTCCATTATATGGAGAAAAATCCCAGAATGTTTTCCTCAAGTGAGGAAAATTATCAGGAAATTTTTATTCTGGAAGTGAACTAATCCTTTCATGAGCTTTAAAAAATACTGGATGGCCTGACACTGTGATGCACCTTTAAATAATTCTCTCATATTGCTTTTTTTAAACCCTCCTGATTCTGTTTCTCTCCCAAAGGATATGAACGACACAAGATCTTCCATAACTCTGTAGCATCACAAAGCATACCATTCATCGCTAAGCCTTACTGAATAGGCTATCCCCTGTACTTCTATACTGTAGCATAGCACTAGAAAGCTTTTTATGATTTTGGAGATTAAATCCCATGATTTTCTGTGATTGTCAGGCACTTTATTGCAGCCTGATATATCAGTAGTACAACTTCTCCTGCTCAGATCACTAAAGTGATTTCGGCTACGAGTCACTATGTACTATAAAACCCCTTAATCAATCGTCAGAGCCTCTGAGAGAGAAAAATATATATATTTCTCATCTCCTCAGCTCTTAATGTATATATAAAAATCCATAGGGATGTTGTTTTGAAGTAGGGAAGAGTCACAATGGTAAACTAGTCTTCCAACAGTAGTTGATAAGTGAGAATGCATAAAGATCACATTTTGAATTTTTAAATGTTTCATTTCGCTCCCCAGTTTACAATGTCATAAATCAGTATATCAGTAATGCAAAAACAAGTTTGACGATATTGAGGACTGAATTTCCTCTGACATGATAACATGTCACAAATTATAATATCACTTTTAGTGTCAGCGAGATCAATGTATTAAAGGTGCACTAAGCGTTTTTTGAAAAAAGCGTTTTTTTTAACCACCGTGTCCCAAAACAAACTCGCAGCCAATCAGTACTAAGGGGCGTGTCTAGTAATGATAGGGAGAAGAGAGCACTCAGTGATTTAAAAAAAAAAAAATTTTTAAAAGGAAAATTTCGGAGGAACAAAACATTAAAAAAGGAGGTTTACGGTCATGCAAGAGGTAAGACCGCATAAATAGTGGAGCAGCTTTCCAGTGGTGGACAGAACTCAAGGAACGGAAGGGAATCGGACACTGAGGCAAAGACTATAGAATACCCAAGATATGTCACTCGTATAGTTTGAATGGGGAAAAATGCAACGCTCAATCGCAGGAAGCCCCGCTTTCTGAATGAAAGAGCCCATCGCTAATCGGTAAAGTCAGCGTCACTGCAGCTGCCGTTAAAAGTCCCGGTTGCTATAGAAACAGTCAGCACTCCGAGACGTGCGCTCAGGACTGCGCAAGCGCACTGGCTGATCTAGCTTGAAAAATAAGCTTTTTATAACGCTACTTGAGCAAAAGTAACAACATTTATGACACAGTTGTTGTCAGATTTCATTGGGGATTTCAAATAAAAAAAAATTATCGGAAGCTTAGTGATCAGTTTTGGAGAATTTGATGTTTCCCCATTCAAAGTGATAGGAGCTGCACTTGCATGCCCGAGAGGCGTTTCAAAGATGGCCGCCAAGTGACATGACTTGCCTTAAAAGGACTTTGAGGTTGTTTTGATTCTTCTGGATAGGTGAGTTACATGGATTTTGCTTTTTCACACAACTTTTCTGTGTTGGATTTTCCTTGGCCGGCAGGCATAGCAGACTCCACCATCGTCGCCGCCAGGGTTGTGTACGTACATGTGGGGCAGAGTTATAAAAATAGGGGCGAGGTCCTGTAGGGGTATGGGTGTGTTTGTTTTGGTACATCGTTTGGCAAAAATAGCTTAGTGCACCTTTAAGAGTCATAACTTATATCCTTCTGGGAATGTGCAAGACTTCCAATTTATTATAGGTAAATACCTAGAAGATTAGCAAAATGCTGTAAACAGTAAAAAAAAAAAACAGTATGTTTATGATTACAATAATACATTAAAACACTATAATAACAAACACTAGTCTGAAACACCAAGCAGCATAACTGTTTTTGTACAGCTAAAATAAATGTAAGAATGACACCAGATGCCTTGCACGTTTAAGTTAAAAATGGTTTGATAATGTTCACTATGGTTTCCAACACCACTACAGATGGCGGTCTCCTCAAAGTGTTAACTCTATAAGAGTATAAGAGGTGATTTCAGACACAGTCCTAGAGGCTGACAACATTTCAGGTGCGTTGCGGCAAAAACTATAGATATACGAAGATAATTCACTTCTATTACTTATGAATGGGAGAAACTGCGCAGTATGTCCCACCTTCTAAATGAAAGAGCCTTGCTGGTCTAGCCACAGAAAGAAGCATTTTTAAGGATAATTAAGCTAGGGCTGGACAATAATTCAATATCAATATGTATCGCGATATAATTTTTTTCAATAACGTTGATATAATTTTTAAACACATTTCCGATATTTCGATATACATTACCAGTGTTTCCCATACACTGATTTATTTGTGGTGTTTGACTTTCGTTGAATAAACATGAGCACTGCACGTTTCAAAATCAAAAGCGTTGCGGGTGTTTTATATGAATGTATCTCTGAACCGACTGTCTTCAGAATAGTTTAGATGGCATTTTTATCTGATAAAGTAGCGTTCATGAGCGGAGCTGCTTTGTTTACAGCCATTACTGGAGAATAGGGATGGGCGTATCGATCCTAAGTATCGATATATCGATACTGACGCGAGTATCGAAAGTATCGATACTCAAACTAAAAATATCGATACTAAGGTGTGTTTTATTTCATAAGCAACAACATTTATGGGGCAGTTCATTTCAGATTTTGTTTCTGATTTGAAATATGTAATTTAATTGAGAGTTCAGAAAGCAGTTTTTTAGATTTTAGGATTCACCCATTCATTTAGATAGGTCTTGGTCTTGGATGCCCAAAATACCTGCCCAGAGGCATTTCAAATATGGCCACCGAGTGAACAGACTTAACTTTGTGGTGGCAGGGAATATGCCATCACCTAGTGGGGGGAAAAGATTTAACACTTAATTATGGAAGACCAAGTGAGCAATGGGATCCTATACACACTTTCATGAGATTGGGTTAGCCTAACAATTCATTTGTAGGCTATTTTACAAATGGGAATACAACAAATTCATGACAATGTTTTACATTCAAGCTACCCGTAAAATTTATAGTGAAAAGTACTTTAAAAGCGTCTGGAATGCAATAAAGTAATTTTAAAGCATTTGCTGCATGGATAAAAAAATAGGCTAATAAATAATTAACATATCATACAATTTCGTTGCAGCAAATCCTTTAAATGTTAAGGTATTCAGAACAGAGCTACATAAAAATCAGAAAAAAGCAGCTATACAATTATAGGACAAAGTTTTACATATATGCCCTTATAATTTGTGTTTTATTTTTTAATTGTCCGGAATTATCAAATAAAATGCAAATTATAATCGGGCCTGTTTTAGGCTTTTCCTTATTTTAATATTTTAGACATCCATCAATTATGGTGATGAAAAAAATGACTGCCATCTCCTCACTGGATGTGCTTTTAGAGAAAAATGCAAGGATTACATAATGAAAGAGTTTTGAATTATTTCGTTTTTAAATAGTACTTTGAAGCTTTCTATATATTTTTATCATGTCTGTGAGGCAATTCGCTGAGTTCCGGTTCATCACACACAAATAAAACTAGACCATTTACAGTTTAGAATGATGCATTACTCTTACCTTTATGAGCAAAAAAAACATAAACATGAACGTAAACAAACAAAATAAAAACATACAATTGTCGATTTATATATTTTTATTTCTTATTTACTATTTTTTATTATCTGTGTTTTTTGTTCTGTCACTGTCATTCTGTTACACTGTGGAAGCTTCTGTCATGAAAACAAATTCCTCGTATGTGTAAACATACCTGGCAATAAAGCTCATTCTGATTCTGATTCTGAAAAATGACTGCGTATTTTAAGTTGTTTCCACTGTTAGAAAAAAATGCAAGTGATCGCGCCGGCGCCTCCATGTCCTGCAGAGCACTCTTCAGCTTCCACTCTCTGCACAAACGATTGGATATGCGTCTAACAGCGCACATTTATCTAGGTTAAACATTTAAACTAACATTGACGAACAAAAAAATGCACCAAACTTTTTTTTTTTAATTTACTTTATAAAAAAAAAAACGAAACGAAATATAATCACTTTTCCATTACATACACAACTGAACTACTTTAATAGCTGAAACCGTAGCATAAGCTTTTTTTGTGGGAAAAGGGGAAAAAGACGGGCTAGGGCCTATATTTGAGGCCCATGCATGGCTCTAATCCACTTCATCCAACGCCGTTTTGTTCTCATCTGTGAGCATGCTCTTGATGTGTATTTTACAATTTTGTTGAGTTTAAAACGTGTGACACGTGTATTCATTCTACTCCCACTGATCATTTCAGTGTTCACTGGAAAGTTCACCATTCACACTTGCTTGAACGATCGTTTTACGATTCAACGGCTCAGTTCAGCTCACTCATTGAAACAAAACAACAGTTTGCTCAAGTGGGAACGGAGGAAAACGGTGTACATCGTCACTCGTAGATGAGGCGCTAAATGACGTCCAGTGGCAGGGTAAACGCGTCTTATCTGCGTTTGTCCCCATGATCCTGACAACAGCAGCTTGACGAGGCCACAGCAACAGCTGATGGAGGCGAATTGAGAAGACGGCCCTATCCCACGACTCTGCGAACCATTTTCATACAACCAATGGCATCCACTGCGTTTCACGTTCGTTTGAACAAATGAAACAAAAACTGTGTGAACACTAAGAAAACACGGGAGTATTCATCTCCTACCGCCTTCACGCACAGACATGGCGGAAAACTTGTTCGGTGGTCGCATTTAGCAACAGACTTGTTGGCGCGATCGGAGACTTTAAAGCGGCGTCATGTGGTTCCGAGGTCTATCACGGGTCACGGTCTAAACATAACCTTTTTAACGTTAAACTACCCGAAGACCAACACATTTTTCATCGCAGCTTTCTTTTTACCAGCTCCCTGTTCACTTTTTCGCGGCACCAGTGACAACAACAATAAAAAAAAATCCCCTCTAACAACAGTAGATCCCCTAACGTTACACCTTGATAGGAATTTGGTTGTGGGCTGTAAACACAACCAACGTTGGTGTTTAAAATGTGGGTGTTTGCTTGTAAACAGCTCCAAGTAGAACGTCACGTGTTGTCAGGTGTGTTTGATTAGAAGCGACGCTGCGCAGACCGATCGGCGTATGACATCAAAGTACCGAGAGAGCGATTCAAAAGCTTAAAGAGGTCATATGATGCGATTTCATTTTTTCCTTTCTCTTTGGAGTGTTACAAGCTCTTGGTGCATAAAGAAGATCTGTAAATTTGCAAAGACTATAAAGTATCAAATCCAAAGAGATATTCTTTATAAAAGTTAAGAGTCAGCCACACCCCCCTAAAACGTCTCGTTCGAACATGCCCCCACATGTCTACTTCACGATGTGGGAAGATTTGCATAATGCCACCCAAATGTTCACGCAAAGAAAGAAGGCGTAACTTTTATTCTCGGTGTAGTATTGTTGCCGCCGCCGCCATGTCCTGCAGACGCTGTGTGTTTCGTTGTGAAAGCGAAACTACTTTGTTTGGTCTTCCAAAAGAGGATGATATCCGCTTCGTCATGCCTGGAGCTGATCTGTGCTGGTTGCTGAGGGAATACATCAACTTAGTGCTGTGGATCGCCGGATCGGCTTTCACCGTTTTCACCGCTCCTTCGCCGGGACCGCCGTTCTCGACCCCGCCGCCTCAGCTCACACTTGCCCGGCTTCAGCTCATGCTAAACATGATATAATTTCAGTTCTGTTGCTTTTATATGAAAATAAATATGATGAACAAGACACTCAAAGTGCTTGCTATTTAATTCCATACGAAAGGTGTATTTATCATCCATTTTTACTTTAATACAAACATGTACTTTAGATTTTTATAGAAATATGACAATCACATTATCTCACACAGAGATCGCGCTGTCATAGTGTTTGGGAACATTCATGCATAATTTAAATACATAATCATATGAAATCAGATAAAAATAAAACATTTTAGAAGAGAACCGCAGCATCACAGTTGTCAACCAATGAGCATTAATCTGTGTCGTCAGTCAGTCGTTTCCCATCATGCTTTTGATCAGCGTAGTCGGTGGAGAGCAACTGCGCTCGACTGCACAATCCGACACAACCACCTCGCCGTCGCGAGAGTTTTTTTGCACACGTCAGCATGACATCAGAGCAAGTCGGACGTAACTCGGACACTTTTCTAACCGGCATGCATCTCGCGGTGATCACCGGTGATTGATTCTGCGCAGAATTTGCTCATCTCAAACAAGCCTGTTGTTTGCTCTCCAATCGCTCTCGCGGTACTTTGATGTCATAAGCCGATCGGTCTGCGCAGCGTCGCTTCAAATCGAACACACCTGTCATCTCAAAATCATGCTAATTACGATATGCCGTGAACGCACCTATAAACACAGCCCTAAAAATGAGACTACAGATATGCTGACTGAAACACCAATGTAGCTAAAGAAAAATGTGTTTCTCTTACAAAATATATGTGTATACAGCTAAACGCGTCTCCGTGTGGACGGGGCCTTAATCGATGAGGCAATCAATTACCAAACACATCCAGTCAGAACAGTGGCTTGATGCTGTACCTCGTCTTATAGTTGGTTGGCCACGTGTCACATTTATTATGTCTACGTATACATTACTAGATGAGCCAAAAGACTAGTTTTATAACCCCCTGATATTGTAATTCCCTTTATAGTGCAAACCAAAACATGAACAATCATGAACTGCGTTTAGTTAAAAACAAAAACAACTAAAAACAATTAGATCTGTGAGTCATGTCTTTGAAGAAATAAACTGAATGTGAATCTCACTGGCAAGGCAACCTATATTAATTTATTGATGAACAGAAACAAGAACTAGCCAATTATTTCCTTAGTCTGAGTGCTTTAAAAAAGCCATTTGAAACATTATAAAGCCGGTGAGCTCATTATCCCCCACCATGTTTGCAAGTTACCTAAAGGGTCTTCCCGTCAAATCGCTTGGTTTATTCTCCACAGAGCGTGGTCCCTCGAGATTACAAAATAGGGAGAATTAAATAGAAACAAATTAGGGAGGCCTAAAAGTGTCTCATGGAGGAATATAATTACCTTTCCGTTACTGAAAGTCATGTACTGCAAAACAACGTGGTTTATCCAGAGGAAATTTTCATTGTCCTTTATGTGACTTTTATGTTTGCTGTAAAAAACCATGGGCCATTTTGGTTATGTAGGCCAATTAGAGAAAAACCAGACAAGTGGATGTGTTACGCACCAGAAAGAAAGATGAGAATGGAGGTGACCGGAGATACCCGGTGAATTCTGTTGATAGTGATCAGGCAGCTTTCTTAGACATTCAATTCCCTGCAGCATTGCTCAGGCCGGCCACCAAAACAGTAGGGCAAAAGTAACGGTCTGCTTGAACCCAAGAGGATGCTGTTGGGAACACTGGACAACAACAGCACAAGCAGCACTATCTTCTTAGATCAGAGGTCTTAAACTCAAAATACCTAGTGGCCACTAATCAGGTGGTGGACAGTTGAAGACTTACAACAAAAATGGGCTTTTATGACTACTTTTATAACCTTTTCAAAACTTTTTTAACATTAATACAAATTACATGTTTCAGATGGTTTACACAACATTCAAATGTAACTTTCCCATAATGTTTGCAAAATGTTATTTCAGCTGAACACATTTTTGTCCCTAGCATCATATTTAGGTACAGTGAGTGCACACTACTGAAGTATTTACCAGTTGGAGCTAATGCACAGTTTGTATGAAATAGATGCCGACATGGTCGGAGAAGCACACATTTAAATGTTATGGTTTCGGTCAATGATTTCAGCCCTGTGAAACGGAGAAATTATTTTTTTGTGCTTTTCCAGGTGAGTATTTTTGGTGCTTCACTGACTGTATACATTTCTTTTTTTCTGGAGAACACAAAAGAAGATTATTCTGAAGAGTGAAAAGCACTATATGGACAAAAAAAAGGCATGGAGATGTTTTTGAAAATATCTTCTTTTGTGTTCCACATAAGAAAGAAAATCAAGCTGGTCTGGAACAGAATGTTTATGTTTGGGTGAACTATCCATTTTTAAGAGGGCTACAGGATAAAAGCCCAGACCAGAATTTTAAAATTGATTTGTGGGACGCATGTATATACTATTAATGAAGAGCTCTATATCACAGCCAAGGTTTGGTACAGCAATTGTCTCTAGAGTACTAATGGAAATATCTACTGAACGCAGGCAGGCACTTCCAAGTAAACATAGTCATGTAAATAGGCAATGAGTGGGTACTTAAGGAAAAGTCATTGGAAGAACAGCAAAAACAGCATGTCTTACACAAAACTATGTTCACAGCTTGGCGGCCAACTCACAGGTCTGCTTTAAAACAACACTGGCTGTAATGAGTAGCTGTACCTGGGCATGAAAAATGAGCATCTGCTTTTGCAGATAAGGCATCGCTGAGAAAAACTGAAATGTAGCTTTATTTGGTATGTCTGGTGGTGGAGAAAAAATGTAGGATATGATGCATGCTGACATGTGAAGGGGGGTGGGCAATGTAAACGGTTGCAATGGAACAACGCTGCCCCCTATTGGAATATTCAATTACACTCACAATTCACCAGTTTTTCACTGAAACGAATGTAATTAAAAATGTACAGTTGAAAACACTACAGATCATGTATATGTTGAGAAAGTACATGACTGATCTGTTGAAGCGGCAGAAGAAAGTGTTTTGTGATGAGGGGGACACACATATCACTTTTGCTCAGAAGATAGTGCTCAATTCTCCCAGGACAGGAAGTGATCCTGCTGCTTCTGCTCTGAAGTCCATCTCAAGGCATGGACACAGATGGCGACCGCATGGTGCCGATGGAAATTGCGAACCATCTTGCATCCTCGTGCAAACGTAACATCATACGCATATTAACACACATTTTAGAGTTTACATTGAGTTGTCCTGCTGACCTTCTATATCTGCGCTAGGCCAGACTACAGAAATATGGTACTGCTTCAGGTCTTCTTCAGAGACAAAGTCTGGAGCACGACTCATGAGGTCGTGACCTCTGAAGGATTTTGGAAAGGCTATGACGTCTCTGATACTGGGAGCTCCTACAATGATGGACACCAGTCGATCCAGCCCTGTTCAAAGGAAATTTTATATTTATTATGTATGCACAATATATCGTTTCCATATTTATTATGTGTAATGATTTTTTAACTAATTCATTAATGTAATGTTATTACAAGATGTATTACAAAAACAAGTCTGAGATCCTGATAATATGCTGATTTAGTGCTCATTTCTTATTATTATTAATGCTGAAAACACAAATATTTTTGTGGAAACTGGTAATTTTCAGAATTATTTTTAAATCAGAAGTATTTTGTTACATTATCAATGTCTTTGTCACTTTATATCAATTTAATGCATCCTTGCTGTATAAAAGTATTAATTGCTTTAGATTAATTAATTTAAATAAACAACCAAACGTTTGAACTGTAGTGTATTTATATTAAAATATTTGTATAAATATACATTCAATACATTTAATCATGCATGCTCATTCCCTTTATTTTTACATTTGAATGACCCTTTTCATCATCAAATGCTCTTAATCTTTAAAAACAATCATTTAATATCACTAAATGTCATCTTTAGAAAATCTCAAAATTAATATAAGTTTTTCATACTATATAATGTTGTGATGCCTGAATTCACTTGAAGCATTTAAAACACCTGATTTTAGTTTTTAGTAATTGAATTTTAAATGACTTCTTTAAATTATCTCTGATAATTACACACATTTAGTTGACTTTTTTTTTTACTCTTTAGATTTTATAATGTAAACAAGAACATGGCAAATTTGTGTATCACAGTTTATGCAAGCTGTAAAAACAGCTCTAGTGCTGCCATACACACAAATAAACCCAAACAGAGGTTCTCGAATGATCAAGGGCACTTCATGCTTCAGTTTACAGTCTCAAGCTGAAACAAAGCTGCCAAAGATTCTTGGCTGGGCAAGCAATTTGAGTTTTTGAGCATGACCGTTCCACTTTAACCAACAGGAGAATGTAATCAACAAGGCCTTTCGGTACCCCAACAACCTTGCAAAAGTCCAAGGTAGCATGTGTTGAATGCACACTCACCTAATGCGATTCCACCATGCGGAGGGGCCCCGGAGTCCAGAGCCTCCAATAAATGGGAAAGGAGTGATGGGTCCTCCTATAACACAAGCAGAGAAAAAAGGACAAAGTGGACCTTAATTCACATCCTTTTCAGTTTGAAAGGGAATTGTTCAGAGTCTCGGCATGTCTAAATCATACAGATCCATACAACTGCTTTAGTGTCAAGAGAGTAAATAGACCTTCAAAAAGATTTCCTTTGTAGACACAATTCTTAAGATCGACTTGAGCAAAAACACCCTAATGTGGTGTTTTTTCTCCCTGGCTCTTAAGATCCAAAGCATTTGTTTTCTTTAAAGGCAGTTAAATATAGCTTAATGGGTTGCCACAGCGACCGAACTAGTAGTCGGTGGTGCGGGGGTGTTAAGTAAGAGTCACAAATAAGAAAATGGTGCAGTCAGGTATCTGGACACGTCCATTACAAGTGCTTTAACTCGCTGTCAGAGTAGCATTAAATGATGCTCTTTGCTCGCCGTATAATTTTTCACTCTTGTTCCATTACCTTGAGAATTGTGTCCAGGACGTACAGCTGCTGAGAGGCATTGTGGATGCGAATTGAACCTCCTCCGACCTCGCAGCCATTCAGCACCAAGTCATAATGCTGGCCACGCACCTGAGAGAGCAGATAAACAGGTGGGGGAAACACGTGGAATTCAGAGCAAGATCATAAATTTCCTCTATGAAATACTAGGCTCATGAGTGATAAAACTATACAACATACTATTTCTGGGTATCACCAACTATCTCAGTGTTTCCTAACCACTGTGCCGTGTGACAGGTTGTCAGTTGTGCCGTGGAAAAATAGTCTGGAGACAGATCTCTGCTAGTTCACAATGCAAGGGTAAATAAAGAACTGATGTTTGAATAAGTACAGCATTGTCTTTACACAAGAAACACTATGCCTATAAAGGTTAATGGTTTTTTTGTGTGTGTGTGTTTGAAGAGCAGAGAAGAGTGTTAGTATTTGCCATCTAGGTGTAGCTAATATACTGTTTTATATATCCTGTGCATATAGCACTTTATCTTTTATATCATGAGATTTTGGCAAAAAAACAACAACAAAATAACTGAGCGCCCATATAGCTTCAATAAACTTTATAACCTGTAAGTTGATGAAAATGTAATGCAATGCACTTACTGCCTCAAATGCGTTCTAATGATGGACAAAACACATATTGCTGTCATTCGCTGGTCAAAAACCTCATAACTCCATTTGAGCTTGATTTTCATAAAATGTTAATATAATAATGGCACATGCAAGTGTCTGATCATATGTAAAGCCACATTACCAACTCTGATGACGCAGTGTTTAATTATAAAAAAAAAAAAAGTTTTTACATTTCCTGAAAGTGGTGGAGGTTTTGGACATACAAGGTTTCCGCCCAACAGTGACGATATGTAAATTTGTTGTTTTTTCATCACCAACAACATAAAACTACCTATGACCTTGTGTTCCTACCTGACTTAAGCTCAAGTTTCACATTAAAGGGGTCATATGATGTTGCTAAAAAGAACATTATTTTGTGTATTTGGTGTAATGAAATGTGTTTATGCGGTTTAAGGTT
>NW_015505200.1:2953453-2984317 GCF_001515645.1 Sinocyclocheilus grahami | reverse complement strand
GTGTCCTCTTTTGGAAGGCCAAACAAAGTAGTTTCGCTTTCACAACGAAACATACAGCATCACACACGGCGGGCTAGAGAACGGCGCGGCCGGCAGATTCGACGAAGGAGCGGCTGGCGGGCTTGCGGCAACCACATGTGACGATCCCGGGCTGGACTCCACTCCACGGATATTGTCCTCTTTTGGAAGGCCAAACAAAGTAGTTTCGCTTTCACAACGAAACACACAGCGTCTTTACGACATGGCGGCAACAACAATACTACAGCGAGAATGAAAGTTACGCCTTCTTTCTTTGCGTGAACATTTTGGCAGCGTTATGCAAATCTTCCCACATCGTGACGTAGACATGTGGGGGCGTGTTAGAACGAGTCATTTTAGGTAGGCGTGGTTGACTCTTAACTTTTATAAAGAATATCTCTTTGGATTTGAGACTTTAGTCTTTGCAACTTTACAGATCTTCTTTATGCACCAAGAGCTTGTAACACTTCAAAGAGAAAGGAAAAATTTAAATCGCATCATATGACCCCTTTAAATGCAAGTACTACTTTTGATATAATATCCAGTTTTAATATGCCATTTGGAGCAATGTATGTTTGTGCAATTTTGCTATATTTCAGTGCTTAGCGGTGTGCCATGGGACTTTTTACTTATCAAAACTGTGCCGTGGCTAAAAAAATGTTTGGGAAACACTGAACTATCTCATGGTAAATGCACATCGAAATACACAGTGAGGTCAAAATAATTGAGACTGCCATTGAAAATGTTTTCTTTTTGTATTTTTCTAATTGCATACATTTTTATTACAAATTATATTATTTATTATGCTATCTAGTACTAAATTTTTTTTTAGGTATAAAAAAAAAAAAAAATTTTTACATGATGTCTCAGACTTTTGGACCCCACTATACAGTATGTCATGATTCAATACATTGCGATGAACCATGATATAATAATCTGAAATGTCACTTTTGTCCTTGACAAAATGGATTATTGGATGTCAGAAGTAGGTTTGTTTTGGTAGGTATGAAAACAAAAAATTTTTGTGACATTTACATCATATGTCCAGTCAATTGTGATGACTGGATAAGGATTTTTTAAAATGGTTTTGATTTAGACCAACTAGCTAATTAATCATTCAGACCGATTTGTCAACCCATTTGATGCTTATAATAAAATGACTCCAAAGAAAGATTTTCTCATAAATCATTATGACTTATGAGCAAATATTAGAGCAAAGCACAACTATGTAGAAAAATTCAGCTTTGCCACCACAAGAATAAATTACAGTTTAAAATATATTATAATAGAAAACTATGGAAGCCCGTTTCCGCCACTAAATAAAAAAATATAATTCTGTAAGTCATAATAATGAGAAACTAAGTCATTATTATGAGAAACTAAGTCATTATAATAATATTTCACAATATTAGTTTTTACCTTTTTATCAAATAAACGCAGCCTATCCTCTAAGTGTTTCCTTCAAAATGCAAAGCTATGATCCTGTAAGGTTAAAAAAGAGTCTGTGATGTACTGTCTGAGATGTGTGGTACATACCTTGCGGGGTTGGGTGTACAGCAGATGGGCATCCTCGGGGACTGGAGCAGTGAAGGGATGGTGGGCAGCCTCAAGCATCTCTGGATTATATAGTGAAGCATTGCAAAAAATCATCAGGACAGAAAGAGGGAAGAAGAAGAAGAAGAATGAGTTTTTATTGCCAGGTATGTTTACACATACGAGGAATTTGTTTTCATGACAGAAGCTCCACAGTGTAACAGAATGACAGTGACAGAACAAAAACACAGATAATAAAAAATAGAAAAATAGAACAACTAAGGAATAAAAATATACAAATCGACAATCGGAATGGGTTCAGACTCAAACCTGCAACACCACAATGGCTTTAACTTAACCTATTATGTGATTTTGTAATTTTTTTATATATTTTTATCAGTGATGTATAGTAACAAAGTACAAATACTTCGTTACGGTACTTAAGTACAGTTTTATCTGTACTTTACTCGAGTATACATATCTGTACTTTACACGAGCATAAATATTTTTGCTGACGTTTATTTTACTATATATTAAAGGAAAAAAATGATACATTTATTCTGAAACATTTCTCCTGAACCTTTCGTTACATTTGCGACTGCAAAGTGCAAAAAATAGAAAGCAATCTTTGCTGATCAGTCATAGCGATATATAGTTCGTGAATTAATCTTTTGATTCAATTCATATTGTAATTCTTTCTTAATTCTCTTAAAACAAAATAAATATTTTTTAAAAGTCGGCAATCCTATCAGAATTTGCTCATTCGCTTGTGAAAAAAACGGCAATCAGAATTGGCCATGAAAAATCAAGATCAGTGCATCTCTACTGGACATCTTTGACTATCGTGCCTCACTTTATTCTACTGTCCTACAAAAAAATGTATGTGAACAATGTAGCGTCTCGACCAATCTGACACACTAACTTTAATTTGATTTAACAAATCAATTATTCATTAGGTTAACAAATCCCTTTAACTCTTAAATAATGTATCCTATACATATATCTATATATTATATAATATATTTCTAGACTCTCAGTTAGGTTGACCGATTCAATCAGCTGTGACATTATGTATAAAATGTACTTGTACTTGTGATACTTAAGTTTTAATATCAGTTACTTTAAAATTTTTACTTAAGTGTTTTACTATGAGCAACTTTATCTTTTACTTGAGTCAATTTCCATAAAGGTATTTGTACTTTTACTGAAGTATGACAATTGGATACTTTATACAACACTGATTTTTATATAGCTTAAATTTTATTTAATTTTATTTTTTCAGTTTATTTTAGTGCTTCAACTTATACTTAATTTCAGTTCGTTGTCAGAGCAACATTTCTGATTTTTAAGTATTTCATATAATGTTTATATTTATATTAGTTTTATTTCAATTACTTAAATGAAGTTTTAGTTAATGACAACAGTTTTTTGGATAACGCTTTAGTTATAGGGACCAATTCTCACTACTAACTAGTTGCTAGTTATTTTGGACCCTGCCGACTTTCATTGTAAGTACAAATACTGTTCCACATTCTTTGAAATATCTTCTATTTTGTTTCACGTAAGAAAGAAGGACATACAGGTTTGGACCAACATGAGGAAATGATGAAAGGTAAGGAAATCATGAAAGTTTGAACTTTTTGGTTTGAACTATCCCTTTAACATACATAAAAGGTTATGAATGTTTCAGAATAAGAAACAGGACATTCAGGATTGCCTTAGAAAGGACATGTTCTGAGGAGCTACAGATCATTTGGGAATCACTAGTAACCTTGGATTAGTCATTTAAAATTTTTGACTACAACTCTGATTTTTATTAAATCATGAAACAGCCAAAAATTACCCCACATGAGGCTTTTACAATGCATGTATTTGAGGGCAGGAACATGCAAATGAATTCCCAAATCTCTAAAGCTATATTTGTGGAGAAAGATCTCCCCCAGTTCTTATTTCTCCCACTTAGCACTAGCAACATCACCATTCATCCAACAACCTCTGCTCACAAAGCTCGCCAGTTATCCCTATAGCCATCTCCCACATCTCTGCTTTGTGATTAAACAGCCGTCTCACTTTGTGCCAAGCTCACCATCTGCACCAGTCCCGAGCGAGAGCTGAGGCACGGAGAAGATGAATATTCTTTTAAAAGTGATTAGATCATGTCAGCAATCTTCTTAAGCCATATTTTCCAAAAACCCTTATCATTCACTGTAGGGCATAAAAACTGATGGGAAGGTACTTGAGGACATTAAACAGGGATGCTGGGCATTGAATTATTTACTCCAACTGAAATTGTCTTCATGTACTTGTGGTCCACATGTACTTTTTTGTAGATATTTGCTCCCTGAGCTCTCATGATGTTTTCATGAGATTGAATCAGCATGGTTATATGAATCTGTGAGGATGCGGAACAAAATGGAAGCGGATACGCACCACGTTCTCCCGGGGTCCGGCTGTGATGAAGATCAGGTCTCCAGCATTGGCCTGGGCCATCTGGAGCAGCTGCTGTTTGGCCATGTCTGAAAGCAGCCGGCTGAGAGGGGATTTCAGTGAACCATCTGCCCTTACTGGAACCACACTCACCTCCTGTACGACACACAGTGCAAATGCAGCAATGATCATCCATTTCCTCCACCGGCCCATATTCAATTTCCATTGACAGCATAGGGCACAAACTCTTGAGCAATCATCAGTCTCGAGAACACTGCGGGCTGGTTTCCCAGACACAAACGAAGCCAAGACCTGGACTAAAATGGATAGCAATGGAGAATCACCTTTGACGGTGCCATTTAGTTCAAGCCAAAAGCACTAGCTCAAAGTTCACTTTCCATTTATAAATACAGACAGAAGACAATATAGACTAGAGTGTTTGGAGTGGGAAAACTAAGCAGAACAGTCGGCTATCAGAAGTATTAAAGAAAATTTGTTTGCTTTTTTAGATTTATTTTTGTACTTTTTTTTATTTTATTGGATAATTGGAGATTTGACAGGGTGGAATGTGAGAGGTGGACGGCACTGGAAAGTAAAACGAGCCAGAACTTGAATTTGGGTCACCCAAACCGAACCACTGAATTCATTAAACGGCTTGACTACACTGGTCGTTCTGTATGACTTTGATTCACCAAAAAGAAACGACTCATAAGCTGTTATGAGTCTGAATTAGCAGTTCAGGAGTCGGACTACACTGGTTATGCTATATGTTTTTATTCATAACAAAGCGATGACGAATCATTCGTTTGGGAATCGGTTGGTCAACTCTGCTCATGCTGTATGGTTCTAATTCCCCCAAAATAAACGAGTCAAAAATAATTTGTTTGGGAATCAGTTGATTTACAAAAAATAAATAACTTAAAAGGTCCGTTAATTTTGGGAACTGAACTACACTGGTTACGCTATATGTGACCCTGGACCACAAAACCAGTCTTAAGTTGCTTGGGTATATTTTTAGCAATAGCCAAAAAAACATTGTATGAGTCAAAATTATAGATTTTTCTTTTATGCCAAAATCATTAGGATATTAAGTAAAGATAATGTTCCATTAAAATATTTTGTAAATTTCCAACCGAAAAAATATATCAAAACTTAAATTTTGATTAGTAATATGCATTGCTAAGAACTTAATTTGGACAACTTTAAAGGCGATTTTCTCAGTATTTAGATTTTTTTGCACCCTCAGATTCCAGATTTTCAAATAGTTGTATCTCGGCCAAATATTGTCTCCTATCCTAACAAACCATACATCAATGGATAGCTGATTTATTCAGCTTTCAGATGGTGTATAAATCTCAATTTCAAAAAATTGACCCTTATGACTGGTTTTGTGGTCCAGGGTCACATACTGTATGTTCCAAAAGTAAATTCTGTCATCATTTTATCACCTTCATGTTGTTCCAAACCCATATGACTTACCGTAATCTGTAAAACACAAAGAAAGATATTCTGAATTTGACTATCTGATTTTTTGTCCATACAAGGAAATTCAATGGGGTCCAAAACACCATTGGACCCCTTTGACTTCCAGTGTATACAAATTTGAAATGATGTGAGGGTGAAAAAATTATGACAACTTTCATTTTTGGGTGAACTGTCCCAATATTTAGGGACAGTTCCCTCATTATGAGCAATATTAATATAGGCACCACTAACAAGAGCAGACTGAGGCAAGAGGCAAATTAGTATTAGTTTTTTAACTTGTTACAATGCATCTAACATGAATTAACATGAAAAATGGATCAAACAATTTTATATGATATGAATCATTACAAGTCATAAATTAGATATGTACTACATATGGTGTGGAGACCACCACACCATATGTACACATATTACATTCCCTTTGTAAGACTCCATGGACGGCCTACAACACAAATAGGGAGCTGTGTCCCTCTAGTGAGGTCGATCTTGCCTCAGGGTAAGTATGCTGTGTGTTACATTTGACTGTTTTACCACCAAATCATCCTGACTTATTGATTACTTTTCAGATAAATATTTCAGGAGACTTCCAGTGATGTGCGCACACTGAATGCTGGTGGCGTTTCATCAGCAAACAAAGGAAGAAAGACTCACAACTCACCTGACCATACTGTGTCTTGGCTGCTTGTTTCAGGAACTCTAAGTCTTTGCCCTTCAGGTATTTCTGCGGAAGAAATGCCACACATAGTTAGCTTCAACTGCTTCAGAGGTAGTATAAGGGGGAGAAGACGGACCACTCTTTGATATACAGTATGAATGGGAGAAACTGTAATGCACAACACATGCAGTTACTTTTTAATAAAAGTCTAAATAGAATAAAGACCATGTGAATTACATCACTGATTATGCTGCTCATTGATTTCCAATATAATACAAGTTAAAAGGAGCACATTTCTGGTTTGGTGACTCCTTGAAGGGCAAGAATATGAATTCTAAGGAATATAAAAATAATTTTAATCTTATCAATACTAATTTGTTAGTGATTCATTCCGTTCTTTTGAGCTGCAAATGAAATTAATTTAATACTGAGTTTGCTAATGTGGCAAATTATTTCATTGATTGATACATTCATTCAGCCCATAATAATTATTAGTCTGAAAACCAGGCTACACTGATTGTGTTGTCAGTTTTAAATCACTAGAAAGAGCTGCTTGAAAAGATTAATTTGTTTGGAAATCAGACTACACTGACTACACTGTAGATTCAGTTGCGGTGTTGAGACATAAGAAGGAAAATCTCCAGATTCTGTCCCTACCGTTCCTTCTGGGACGCAGATGGCCTGAATGCAGCCACTCGGTTTAAGAAGTGCATCTTTGATAAACTCGATTTGCGATTCCTGGAATGCTGTGGTGACATCCACAAGCTGAATAAAAGAAAACACTTCAGAATTAACTTGTGGAGTTTTGCCACTCAGTCGACAACTATCACATCAGGACACAAAGGTAATATAAATTTATTATTAAGGCAATTTGTGTCAATTTAGTTGTGTCTTGTGGAATATATGTAAATATATATATATATTTTTTTTAATTATAATAAAACTTGTAATTAAAACAAATGCATACACTGCCATTCAAAGGTTTGGAGTAAAAAAAAAAGACCAAGCATGCATTTATTTAATCAAAATACAGTAAAAACAACAATATTGTGAAATATCATTACAATTTTAAACAACTTTCTACCTTCATACATTTTAAAATGTAATTTATTCCTGCGCTGTCAAAGCTGATTTTTTTTTAGCAGCCATTACGCCAGCCTTCAGTGTCACATGATCCATCGAAAATCATTCTAATATGCTGATTTGGTGCTCAAGACACTTTTTATTATCAGCAATGCTGAAAACAGTTGTGCTGCTTAAATATATTCTTTTGGAACCAGTAATACTTTTTTCAGGATTATTTGATGAATAGAAATGTCAAAAGAACAGCATTTATTTGAAATATAATTTTTTTGCAACTTTATAAATGCTTTTACTGTCACTTCTGATCAATTTGATTTATTAATATAATAAATTATTAATTTCTTTAAAAAAAAAAAAATTTACTGACCCCAAACTTTTGAATGGTTGTGTATTTAACATTTATCTCTTATTTATCGAAATGCTAAAACAACACAGATTCAGCAAAAGGCTCTGTAAATCTATGAGCAGAACTGAACGCATTCAGGTCGCACACAAGTGTAAGAAAACGTATCACGAGGGATTCATTTTTAATTGTTGAGCACCGCATGAAATTCTGTGATGTGTAGGGAAACAGGATGCCAGCACAGCATGACGCCAAGGACGGCCAGCATGCAAACAACCTCATTGATGTCTTGTGTCCAATCTAGGATGATGTGTACAAAGAAAGAACAAGCGGTCACCTTCATCCCAAATCTAGTGTCTGGTTTGTCAACTCCATAGTCTCTTATGGCTTCCTCATAAGTCATGGAGGGGAAGGGAACATTAATCTGTCCTTTGTCCTCTGGCCAGGAGTAATGGACCAAGCCTTCAATCAAACTCATGACTCCCGCCTGGTCTACAAAGGATATTTCAATATCCACCTAGGAGATGTGTCAACAAAAAAGAGAGAAATGAGCGAAAATGCTTTGTTCACACTGCACATGAATATGATTTGTTTTTCAAATTTGATCCTTTTGCTCAGACGGTGTATAAAATGTGATTTTAATTGGATTTCAAATTAATTTTGAACGCAGTTTGGATCAGGTTTTAGATGCCATGTGTTTTTTTGCAATTCAAAACATTGACAACTAATCGGATTTGACACAAATGCACCAAAAAAGAAAAAAAGTTCAGCTTTTTGCTGCCTGTCTGAACAGAAGCGAAATGGTCTTTTGGGGTTCATGATTTTTAGTCTGAGTGAGAATCCTGCAAAATCTGTTAGCAGCTCTCACTCTCACGAGTGGAAGTTAGAGCGAGCCACATCATTAGCACAATCAATATTCAGCTGCATCAAAATCGAGCCCCAGTTTCACAGATAGTGTCAGACACGCTGCGGCATCATTACCTGTGTGAATTCAGGCTGTCTGTCAGGCTTGGAGCCCTCGTTTCTGTAGCAGCGAGCGAGCTGAAAGTACCTGAGATTGCAGGAGATAACCAGCAAGTGAGTGACTGTGGACCAATACTGACTGACATTTTTAAATCATGCATAGCATATCATTTTCCTTTGACAGACTTTTCACAAAAAATAGCCTGCAGTCCTGGCTTAGCACAACTACTAATTCAAAGAAATGTGCTGCCAAAATTGAAATTAAAATGAGACTATTGTGGCCATTATCATTCATCAAACTCTAATAGAAACTAGACTTTTGCATTTTCTGAACAAAATGAGAGAGGTGCTTACCTGTGCAAAAATGTCAACACAATACTAGTGTGTTCTGGGTGGTTGCCCACCCTCTCTCACACGTTTGTTCACCTGGTTTTGCTTCAACTTTATTTCACAAAAGAAATCTCTTTTTAAGTATTTAAAGGTGCACTCAGAATAATACTATAATATTTATAATAAATAATATACACTACCATTCAAACATTTGGGGTCAGTAAGATTATTCAATGATTCTGAAAGAAGTTTATGCTGCTCAGGAAGGCTTTAAAAACAGTAAAATAAAAATAAAATCTTTAAAACAGTAATACTGTGAAATATTATTACGATGGCAAGTGACGGCAAATCTGAATTTTCAGAAGCCATTACTCCAGTCTTCAGAGTCAAATGAAAATAAAAATCTTACTTTAAAAATCTTCTGCCCCAAACCTTCGAACAGTATATTTATATAGTATATTTATAATTATTAAAAAAAAATTTGCATTACAAATAAAATGGGAAACCATAACAGGGGAACCCATATTGGTTATTGGTCTATATTAGAGATTTATTATTTATCAGCTGACCTCGGATATTTTATTGTACATGTTCATTTCCTCTACGTTTACGTTTATATTATATCTGCCATCATCTCACACTCACTTAAAGAGTTGAGTTTAAAATGATCATATATTAGGTCCTGTAAAATCTGACAATTCTTTAATGTTAACTACTATTACTATTTTAACTCTAGATCCCTTTAATACACATACATTGTAAGCAAAGCTAAACATGTCAGCAGCAACCCACACAGTGACTGATGTGCTGATACCACCTCACAATTTGAAATTATTCGCAAAAATGAGAAAAAAAATCTTCAAAAAGCGGCTAGAATTCAAAGCAGCATTCTAATCCGTATCAGGCGCTAAACTCCACATAGATGTCACTGTTTTGGCATTTTGCACAGCATTGGAATAAATGCAGTTCTGCACAATTAAGAGCTGCTAACATCTAAGACTAATACTGATTCCGAGAGCGTGTTGGCCAACAGGGTGTAGCTTTGTTTTCAAGGTGCGCTGTCAGTCAGTGAAGGCAGAGTTTAGTGAACGTGCCAAGCATCTGACAACAATCTGTGAATATGAAAGAAAAGAAAGGAAGAAAATATGCTTTTTACCGGTCTATGCCAGCCACCATAAGAAGCTGTTTGAACTGCTGTGGGCTCTGTGGAAGAGAGTAGAACTTCCCAGGGTCTCCAGATGGCACCACAAACTCTTTGGCACCCTGAGAAACACAGTTACACTTGAATAAACTCTGTGTATTCCTGCCTCTCACAGAGAACTGAATCAGCCAGCATATCTCAAGCCAATCTGATAAATGAAAGTTACATTATGAAATACAAAAGAGAGAAGCAAAAATAAATTAGCACAGTTCAGGGGGAGAAAAAAAATCATGCAAAATATTAAAAATGTAAAACACCTCAATGACTTCCAATGATTTGTCTATATATCAGTGCAACTTAATACCTTTCTATCTATCTATCTATCTATCTATCTATCTATCTATCTATCTATCTATCCATCCATCCATCCATCCATCCATCCATCCATCCATCCATCCATCCATCCATCCATCCATCCATCCATCCATCCATCCATCCATCCATCCATCCATCCATCCATCCATCCATCCATCCATCCATCCATCCATCCATCCATCCATCCATCCATCCATCCATCCATCCATCCATCCATCCATCCACCCACCCACACATCCTTCTAACTATTCACCCATCCATCCATCCATTAAAAAATAGATGGGTTTTGTATACAGAGAAGTCCTCCTACATAAGATAGATGGTTATTCAACACCTACAACTGTAAAAATCCGATGGGTTTTCATATTGAAGTCATTTAGCAGACATTGTAACATTCCAGATGATCATCTGCCCCCTACTGACCACCTTGTTGTGCCATAGACTTTTCCGCAAGCTGTACTTGTACTATTTGGAAGGCAGTTTTTAATGATGCACCGAAATGAATTTATTTAGTCAAAAGTACTGAATTTTTTAGAAATAAATAACAAGTCTAATAATAGTATAATTATGAAGTGATTTCACTAACGTCAATTTGTGTGACTTTACAAAAACATATAGGCTCAAACCATTTTTTAAATATTGTTTAAATTAAGCGACAACAGTATAGAAAAAATACTGCAGTTATGTATATGTCAATGGTGGAAAATGCAATTGTTTTTAAGTGTGTCAATCACACATTGTGCATGAATGTAAAAAAAAAATGCAAAAATGCTTTCAATTACCAATACCATTGTATAAATTCACTATTCTTACTCAGCCTTGATTAATTTATTCTGCAAACTGAAGTGTCCAGTAACAGCGGGGTTACCAAGATAAAGTGAGTAGCATTCAGATGCTCATACATATGTATCAAAGCTTTAAAAGTTTTAAAAGTCCATTCGCTGAAAACAGATGTAAAAGTTCTTAGAACAACAAAGCCAGAGGGAGCAAACCAGAGTGATGTGATTGCTCAGAATTTTTTTTGGGTAATGATCTGGCAATATTTCGCACCAGCTGTATTTTGTTGATGTTTGGGCAAGCCTTACATGGGTGTCTTGCAGGAGACAAGAGACAAAAGCATAGAAGCATTGTGCAGCGTAAAATAAGCTCTCATAAATTCAACCTTTCTGCAATTACAAAATGTTTTTATGCTTAGTGTATCCATCCATCCATCCATCCATCCATCCACCCACCCACACATCCTTCTAACTATTCACCCATCCATCCATCCATTAAAAAATAGATGGGTTTTGTATACAGAGAAGTCCTCCTACATAAGATAGATGGTTATTCAACACCTACAACTGTAAAAATCCGATGGGTTTTCATATTGAAGTCATTTAGCAGACATTGTAACATTCCAGATGATCATCTGCCCCCTACTGACCACCTTGTTGTGCCATAGACTTTTCCGCAAGCTGTACTTGTACTATTTGGAAGGCAGTTTTTAATGATGCACCGAAATGAATTTATTTAGTCAAAAGTACTGAATTTTTTAGAAATAAATAACAAGTCTAATAATAGTATAATTATGAAGTGATTTCACTAACGTCAATTTGTGTGACTTTACAAAAACATATAGGCTCAAACCATTTTTTAAATATTGTTTAAATTAAGCGACAACAGTATAGAAAAAATACTGCAGTTATGTATATGTCAATGGTGGAAAATGCAATTGTTTTTAAGTGTGTCAATCACACATTGTGCATGAATGTAAAAAAAAAATGCAAAAATGCTTTCAATTACCAATACCATTGTATAAATTCACTATTCTTACTCAGCCTTGATTAATTTATTCTGCAAACTGAAGTGTCCAGTAACAGCGGGGTTACCAAGATAAAGTGAGTAGCATTCAGATGCTCATACATATGTATCAAAGCTTTAAAAGTTTTAAAAGTCCATTCGCTGAAAACAGATGTAAAAGTTCTTAGAACAACAAAGCCAGAGGGAGCAAACCAGAGTGATGTGATTGCTCAGAATTTTTTTGGGGTAATGATCTGGCAATATTTCGCACCAGCTGTATTTTGTTGATGTTTGGGCAAGCCTTACATGGGTGTCTTGCAGGAGACAAGAGACAAAAGCATAGAAGCATTGTGCAGCGTAAAATAAGCTCTCATAAATTCAACCTTTCTGCAATTACAAAATGTTTTTATGCTTAGTGTGTCAAGCTACATTCTGCACAATACATCCTCTACATTCTTTGGATTTGGCTCAGTAAGTATTATATTTGTTTTGTGTTTTTTTATGAGTGAAAGATTGGAAGTTTAATAAAGTTAACAAATAAATAAATACTCATGGCCACGTTTCTGAATTCCTGAAGATTTGGAGTGCATATGAATAGCAAGCACATATTATATTTGAATATATTTTTCTTAACAATTCCATATTGATTAAATGTGCAGAGCAACATGGGATAGATTCCTATGAAACAAAAAATAGTGTGTATCTGAATTAGCATCTTGCATTATATTTCGGTTATAAGAATGGCACTTGATTTATACAGAAAAAAATATTTACCCCAGGTGTTCTCTTAAACAGTGTTGGTGTTTCCACATCCACAAATCCTTGGGGAAAGACAGGTAATGTCAAGTGAGTATTGTAGTACATGAACAGATGTATGTACAAGCATGAATATACCACTGTAAATCCTTCCTCACCATGCAAATTGCAAAGGTACTCCCTCATTTTCATCACCATTTGTGATCTCAGTCTTAAATTGTACTGCATCCTGGGTGACCGAAGATCAAGATAGCGATACTGCATCCGGAGGGCTTCAGATTTCTAAACATATCAGGGATTTTTTTTTATCCAACTTGGACAACAAGTGTTACTCTGTGAACCTCATAGCTTCATATACATAAAGAAAAGAACATCCATCTGCAATGAAATACATTGGCTATTGCAAAGCAAATGACATATCACAAACACTGTCAAGAAACACTCCAAGGTCATAATTCTTATTATTAAGCCAATTAAGATTTTTTTCATTGTGACATAATTTCCATGACACTGAATCAAAGATCCTGTCCTTGTCCCTGCAAGATAACTGATCAAAAGTAACAACAAATAGTTAAGTCTCGTACCGGCAGGGATTGTAGGTGGGGAGTGAATGTACAGCGCTCTCTCCCACCTTCAATACCACGACAAGGTGCCCTTGAGCAAGGCACCGAACCCCCAACTGCTCCCCGGGCGCCGCAGCATAAATGGCTGCCCACTGCTCCGGGTGTGTGTTCACGGTTTGTGTGTGTTCACTGCTGTGTGTGTGCACTTTGGATGGGTTAAATGCAGAGCACTAATTCCTAGTATGGGTTACCATACTTGGCCACATGTCACTTCACTTCACTTCACTTAAATAATTGTATAATTTTACAATAAAAAAATACATACATAAATAAATACTGTTTTTGTTTTACTTTCTATTAATTCAAGAATCCTGAAAAAAATGTTCTAAGAAATTTAATGTAATAAGATGTAATAAGAAATGTTTCTTGAGCACCAAATCAGCATATTAGAATAATTTCTGAAGGATCATGTGACACTTAAGACTGGAGTAATAGCTGCTGAATATTCAGCTTTCATCAGAAGAATAAATTACATTTTAAAATATATGAATATAAAAACAGTCATTTTAATTAGTAATAATATTTTACAATATTACTGTTTTTGATCAAAAATGGTATACTTTTTTTTTCCTTTTGATTTTGTAGTGAAATATGACCTTGTTATGTTCTTTATGAGATTCACTGAAGAACTACTGTAAGCAAAACTAGAACTACTTCATAATGCAAATTTAATGCATGCAACACTTTTTTATTTAGTCTAAAAAAAGTATTTTTTACTTACTTTGACAAATTCTTTAATTTCAAATGGCAGCTTTCGGCAGGTATTCAACACTTCCATGCTCTCAGCACAGACCTCGATTTCTCCTGTGGACATTTTCTAATATTGAATAAAAAATTACAAATGAACACATATTTCACACTGAACTGTAAAGTGTCAAACTTTTCTCTTTATTGTGCATATGAACAGACATAGCAACCTTATTCTCCTGTCCCTCTGGTCTACGCCTGACCTTTCCTTTAACCATGATGACCGACTCCACAGTGAGACCAAGAAAAGCATTCTTCAGTTCTGATTTGGACTAAAGAAATAAAGTGTCAAAGAAAAATATAAAGTAATGGTGAAAACACGTTACTGCAACAAATGAACTAACATAAGTGGGTAAGCACCAGAATTAAATGATCAGACACAGAATAAGAAATGCAATAAAAGCGTGTTGCTACCTCATCCTGTGGGATAAGAATTTGCACCAATCCACTGAAGTCTCTCAAGATCACAAAAAGATCTTGCCTAAACAGCCAAGTACAGATATGTTGATCTGATATAGCGATATGGCTCAAGTGCATTTTTGAAAGAGTAAGCACTGTGTCTCAAACCTCAAGTACTGAATCCAGCCACATAAAGTAACCTCTTCTTCAGCTACATGACTGGAGCACAATTCTCCACACGTGTGGCTTCTCAATGAAAAACTGCTTTGACCTACAAGACACAAAAAGATATCACACTGAAACTACCGAAAAGGGCTATTACAAATACACTGTCAAGTTTAATGAAGGTCACATTACCTGATGAGTAAGTAGAGCAGCTTCTGGAGATGTTATAAGCCCATGCTAACGGATTTGGAGGTAAAGATGGTTTTGTGGAATAAATATGATTGATGGAAGGTACTGCTCTTCTGCTATACAGACACCTCAACACCTGCTGGGTTGATCTAAACAAAAACAATCTGTATTTGTTTGCCATTGTCCTGAATGCGGGGTCGTGGTGTATCTGGCTAAAAAAGTATTCTTCCTCGTCTTTAACAAATGAAAAGATACTTCTAAGAGCTGTTACTTCACACAACTGTGTATGTTTTGTTTATGTCCCCTTTGTGTACGCAAGTCTAGATCTATATAACGTTATCCAGTTACATTATTGCAGTGAATGTGACACTGACGGTCACCTGTTTATCTTTCCTTTCCTTAACTAATTCGGTCTACACATAATACAGACACCTATAAACTGTGCCTCACATGGCAGATAAAAATAACTGAACTAAATTCAAAATCTTAATCCAGATGAATTTTCACTGGCATTCTGAATCGTGAATGTTGTGAACTGCATCCGTGTGCTGTAGCTTTAACATGACTAATCAAACAAGAACTAATCGATTTAATCTTTTGTAACAACTTGTATTATTTTTATGTACCATAATTTTAAATCTATCAGCACCATTTATTTATCCTGCTAAGTATGACCTAGAGTCGACTAAATGTAGAAATATATGATACATATTTCTCTTGTTAGCAGCAATCGACTAGTATTCCTGCCCCGCCCCGTTGCACGATGGGAAAGCGGGATGTTCAAGTCCTCTTCCTGCTTTTATTGTTTTGTGTGTGTGGCTCGGTGTGTTTTTGATCATCATGGAGGGGAGCGGCAGGTACGACAGATTTAATATTTTAAACTTATTTTAAAACGTTTTGTCGCGCAGAATTCTTATTTGAAACACAACACGTTTGCGCGTCTCGCTTAATACAACGATAATGGATCGTCCAGTGGTTTAGCAAACTAATAGTAGCGGTTGTCTGAGCTGTTGTCGTTTGTTTGCTGATCAAGTGGTTTGTTTAAATGCTTTATAACTTCCATATTTAGTGTATTTTAAGCATGTAACATAGTTTATTCATCAACACAGAAGTTACTGACTGTTGTTGGTTCCATTAGTAGTAGAGTCGTTATTAATAATAACCATAACGTTATCTGTTGCTTGTATTACCCATGCAGTGCCGTCAATACTCCCGCCAGCAGACCTGTTACTCGTAGAAGCAAAAGTTATGGTCGGAGTTGTGTAGAAGCGCCCTCATATTTCTGGCAAACACCAGGACATTTAGCAGTCTTGAAGATCCCAACCAGTAGAGGGACTGCCAAATCACAAACAATCACTGTAAGAGATCATAGAAATGTTCAGTATATCTCAATATGTTGGTACTGATATAGACTGGCTTGAGTGTCAAATGTCTTTATTCTTTCTACAGAATAAGGTTGACCCTGAGCATATTGCTCTTCTGGTAAAAAATGAGTGGAAGCTGTCCTCCGTCACCCCTTTGCATCACTTCAGACATACACAGCTGAAATCATATTCCAAACATCTCTCAGCCTTCATTGTGGCAGAGAAACAGCAAGGAGTTGCAGTTGAAGTCGGGCTAGAAGCGGGATTTAAGGTCACGTTTATTGCAGTTCTTGGATTGGCTGAGACCGATGAGGATGCTGAGACTGTTTTCATTCAGGTAAGCCTGAATAGGTTGTCTTTTTTTTTTTTTTTTTTTTTTTTTAAGAAATATACTTTTATTCAGTAAGAATGCATTAAATTGACCAAAAGTAAATATAATTTTAGAAAAGATTTCTGTTTTAAATAAATGCTTTTCATTTTGTACTTTCTATTCATCAATGAATCCTGAAAAAAAAAAATGCATCGTTTCCAAAAAAAATAAAAATATTAAGCAGCATACCAGTTTTATAATAATTAAAAGTAATTATTGAGCACCAAATCAGCATATTGGAATGATTTCTAAAGGATCACATGACAAGTTTGGGATCAGAAGGATTTTTTTTTTATCATTAAAGGGGTCATATGATGCGATTTCAAGTTTTCCTTTCTCTTTGGAGTGTTACAAGCTGATTGTGCATAGATAAGATCCCTGAAGTTGCAAAGACTAAAGTCTCAAAACCAAAGAGATATTCTTTATCAAAGTTAAGACTCTGCCACGCCCCCCTAAAACGGCTCGTTCTAACACGCCCCCACATATCTACCTCACTATGTGGAAATATTAGCATAATGCATTTGGTGTGACAGTACCAACATTGCTGTACAGTATTGACATTGCTACAAAAAGTTACTTTGAACTTTCTATTCATCAAAGAATCCTGGAAAAAAATACTTCTACAATAATAAGCAGCACAACTGTTTTCAACATTGATAATAATAAGAAATGTTTCTTGAGCGCCAAATCAGCATATTAGAATGATTTCTGAAAGCTGATGTAAGACTGGAGTAACGGCTGCTGAAGATTCAGCTTTTGAACAGTAGTTTATAAATATGCCACATTTATGTTTATTTTTCTCTTATTCCCTCAGATCCAGTCCAAACCAGTATTTGCTGCAGTGGCAGATGCACCGAAAGTTGTCTGGCGCGGTTGGCTCACATGTGTCAATGGTGATCCAGAGTACCTAAGGTCACTGCCTCCGGATTTTGTCAGCTTACCTCTGTTTTGCACGAGTGGACCGGAGTCTCTTACAACCCTGGTTAAATCTTGGTTCGAGAGGGCTTTTGATTGCAACTTTGGTTCTTTGGCTTTAAACTCCACCACTCTCAATTGGCTGGCTGCTCTGTGGACTGGTTGCCATCCCACCTGCAATATCAGGCATCTGAAACTGGCCTGGAGCCTTCCAACACAGCCACCCCTGGATGTCTCGTATACAGTTAACCCACAGGATGCGTGGGAACTCTGGAACAGCATTCACCCAGAGGAGAGTACAGATGACCTGATCGATATTAATGAGGTCCAGTCTTTCATCAAAGGGCTGGAGACTCATTTTTTCAGACACTTTAAGATCTACCTGTCTGCTGGCACACTTGTGAAAGTATCTACCGTTCTGGGATCAGCACATCTTGATGGGAAAATCAAGGTAATTGTTGTGTCAGTGTCATATCTATTCATTGTTTATACAGCGTGTGCTGCATTGCATCTATAATTGTTACAGCTTGATTTTTCTCTCTTTCAGATTGGAAACAGTGACTACATCACCACCTTACTTACCCTGCTGACAGAATGTGCTCTTTTGAAAATGGCAACCTAAAATCTGCTTCCTACTTTAGATTTGTAAATGCATTTTTGGTTTGTTGTTTTTTTTTTTTTCTTTCCATGCCATCTAAACTTTTATATCTTTTAAAGCTTGGTGTCTCATATTTATTTTTTGTGCTGTAAAATGTCTATGTTTGTTTTCCAGCTTTTAAAATTGAACTTTTTATTCTGTTTTCAGATGCCTGTTTTCTTTTCTTTAACTTACTAGTTTTATCAAGACAAATAACATTATATCAGTCCATAAGGCTTATATTAATGTGATACAACTCATTTATCACAAATAAATCTGATTATCAACTATGTAAATGTATCCCAACTACATGTATAGTTTCTTATTTAGTTCACACAAATAGGCCTTAGTATGTCTATTAGTATATTGTAACGTATGTTTATATTTTATACAAGCATTTTGAACCCTTTAAAGTATGTAAATCACTTAGGGATATTTGTTATCTTTACACAATGAATAGTGGCTTGAGTTTGGTTGTTTAGATGTGTTTTGACTCGGGGCCTCTGAAATTTTCTGATTACGTTTTACTAGCAGTGCCAACAATGTCAGAATCGAACTATCTAAATATATAACATTTTACAAAGCATGTAAGTAGAACTGGCAAGCAGAAGTCTGTTCTAATGTTAGCTTGGATTTTAAAAGATCGGTTTCTTATTTTGTAATGGATTTAAATTGACTTTGTGTTGTTGCATATTACTTTTTCTTTAATTTGCACTCAAAACATCCTTCATTAAAGCATTTACATCAGAAATGGACCTAAGATGTGCGTAACAAAATGTATTTGAATATTTACCTTTCGTCTCTCAATAAAGCACAAATCTAAGTAGAATTGTTTTATTTATATTTTAACAGATCTCCAAATTCGTTCAAGGAAAAATTGGACATTTAGATTAGAGTCTAAATCAGTGGTTCTCAAGCAGGAGGCTACAAGTTATATGCTTAAGTTCAATGCTAAAAATTACTATAAAGCATGTTAAATGTGAAGAACAGTTCTTGGAATTGATTTAATTACAAAAATCACTGTTATTCCTATTGTATCTATTGACACTCCTAGTTTCAATTAAAAAAAGTTTAAAAACAAGCTGCTTTGTCATCATTACAGCAGAAGTACCAGAGAAAATATTGTCTTGAACAATGGGGGGGGGGCTCAGAGTCAAGAAGGTAGAGAACCACTGATCTAAACCTCAAGGAAAAGGTTGATCAACTATAAACACAATTTCAATATTGACTGCAAACATCTGGACTACTTTTCTTTGGATATTTTATTTACACTTTCAAAGTTTTGAAATGTATTGACAGTTGAACATCTTTAAAATTAAATAAGATAAGATCATGGAAGATGCACTTTATGAAACCGTATTTCAACACCAAGATTAGAACACGTAACTCTCCTGTGGGAAGAAAAAAAAACTTAATTTAAAAAAAAATAATAATAAAATGTAAGGGCAGTTGCAACATTTCAAAGAGATTCATCCCATATTCAGTAACAAGCTTAACATTACATTTCTGACCATACATGCAGGCTACTACTGCAAACCTGTTTGTTCTTAAATTTCAGATTATGAAAAATCAATTTTTATCTTGGATCCTCATACTTGCATAAAATAATACATCCAACAAGATAAAAAAAAAATACAAACTTTAATAGAAAAGATAGAGTGGATTAAAGTGCATGGACTGATTCATTAATGCATTCGGTTGTATAAAAGTAAACATTGATATGTCAAACCTGTTTTTGACTGCTTCATTAGATTGCAATGTTTCAAGAGGGACTGCATTTTCAGTACACCAAAGAAAGAGATTAAACACATCAACTAATCTGCTTACATCTGGTAAAAATGCAGAACAGTTAATGCTCAGTGTACAGCTCCGTACAAACCTAAACTTAAAGAAATGGTAACGATATCACAGTGCATCCAATTCAGACTAGAACATCAATCAGGGAAACATTTGCTCATAAGAACGAGCGTCATTCACACCAATCCCCAGCGACGTGCGTTTCAGGTTACTGTAGTTATTCTTCAATGCAGTCAAACAGACCAACAGAAGTCTAGTTCCTTCCAGAAAAACAAACACTCTGGCTGATGCTTTTCCAGCTGCTGTTTCTCTCTTCGAAACACTGCCTTTGGCTATTCTCAAGTATGAAAGAGAAACCAAATGTAAAAACAAAATGGAGTGATGTTCTATGGCCAGGTGAGCCTCCTCAGAGCAGCTTGAGGAGATGGTATACCTTTGCCATCTCAGTAACTGGAGACGATACTCAGTTTTTAACAGGCTTTCCTCTTGCATGATGCGCAATGTCTCTATGAGGCACAAGCTATGGTGAGGCATCTGTGAGATGGATACTGTAGATGTTACCATATATGTGATTCACAGTGAGTCATTTTTATCACACCAACGCCACCTCCCAACCTCCTGTAGTTCATTCCACCATATAGCCTTAAAAAAAACAATCATAAAAATCATACAATTAGCAACTGGAAAATAACGTATAACATGATTCAATATAAATAACTTTTACATTTTTAAAAAATGTTTTGTCTCTTACAAAACTGCTCATCAAGGCTGCATTTATTTGATCAAATATTTTAAAATGTAATTTAATCCTGCGATAGCACATCAGAATTTTCAGAAGCCATTACTCAAGTCCTTCAGAAATCATTCTGATATGATTAGGCACTCAAAAAACATTCCTATTATTACTATCAATGTTGAAAACTTAGTTTCAACAAGTTGTTGTGCTGCTTAATATTTTTGTGTATGCATTATTTTCTAGGATTTGATGAATAGAAAGTTCAAAAGAACAATTTATTTGAAATGTAATTTTTTTTGTAACAATGTAAAAGTCTTTCCTTTCACTTTTGATCAATGTAATGCATCCTTTTTCTTTAGAAAAAAAAAAAAAGAAAAGAAAAAGAAGTGTACATACCTCCATGTGTTAGCATCAGGATCATAGACTTCTATAGTTTTTAGGTATGTGGTACCGTCAAATCCTCCAACTGCCATCAACTGGCCATTTACTACTGCTAAACCAACCTAGAACAGCAGAGAGAATTGCTGGGCAATTCTTAATTTTTTTTCAAAGAGGCTGAAACAGCATCGAAGATTCACATACCCCGCTCCTTCTGGACGTCATCGCAACCACAGGCGACCACTGATTGGTTCTGGGATTGTATCGCTCTGCGCTGCTCAGTTCCGTGGTATCATCTCTGCCACCCACAGAGTAGATCATGTCCTGGTATACGGCACAGCCCAGGTGTTTCCGACGGGTACCCATGGGTGCCACTGTATGCCAGCGGTTCTCTTGAGGGTTAAACCGCTCCACTGTCAACAAAATCAGTTAATAAACATTCTGCATCTTCTTAATAATATGACATTCAGCAATCAACACTATCACACTATTCAAACATTTGGAGTCGGTAAGATTTTTATGTTTTTGAAAAAAAGTCTTATGCTCACCAAGGCTGCATTTATTTGATTAAAAATACAAAACAGTAACATAGTGAAATGTTATTACTATTTTAATACATTTTAATTTTTTGTAATTTATTGCCGTTAGTAAAAGCTGAATTTTCAGCAGTCTTTAGTGTCACAAGATCCATAGGAAATCATTCTAATATGCTGATCTGCCTCTTAAGAAACATTTCTTATTTTCAATGTTTGATGTCTTGTCAATATTTTTGTGGAACTCAACATACATTTTACAGGATTCTTTGATGAACAAAGTTCAAAAGAACAACATTTATTTGAAATAGAATTATTTTGTAACATATAACAATAAAAGTTTTATTTTTTTTAACCGTACTAAATCCAAACTTTTGAATAGTTTTGAATAAATCATTAGGGATGTTAAAAAAAACAGGACTTTGATATCAATTTGACAAAGAATTCAATAGCTTTTTTTTGCTGTGGTACCGAGAAATTTCACAAATTCCAACTTTTATTAAATTTGGTACTTGTATTGACTACAGTCACTGAAACTTTGAACAATAACTAATTTGACCAAACGGACAATTTCAAAGTTTCAACGCCAATACAGTAATGTTCTTTTATTGGAATGATAATATCTAATACTTTAATCAAAAAACTGTCAAAACACTCCTCGGCTGCATTTATTGCTAAAAATACAGAAGACGCATCAAATATTAACTACACATACAGCAATATCTGATCACTTTCAACTGACTCCAATATTGCGGAGTCTCTACATCTTCCAGTATTTACCTGTGTTTAGTGGGGATGTGCCGTCTGAACCACCTACTGCGTAAAGAAAACCTCCTAATACAGCTACAGCTACACCCAACCGCCTGGTACTCATTGAGGCAACACGAGTCCACTTGTTCTCTTTCGGATCATACCTTAAAAAAACCAGCAAATATCTAATTAAATCCCCTCCTAGAGGAAACTTCAAGCCATGTCCATTTAGATGATAACTGGATAATTATCTTAACACTAACCTTTCTACAATGTTGAGACAGGAAACACCATCCTGGCCTCCCACAGCATACAGATACCCTCCTAATACAGCAACACCCACACTGGTCCTGCAGGTGCTAGTAGGGGCTACGTCACTACTCCACTGGTTAGTCTTGGGATCGTACCTGACAGAGCCAGCAGAGGGCAGAAATGTTGAGTTTCATTTTTCCATCCATTATAACTTCATGGATTTCTTTTTTTTGAGGATTCATTCATTGGATACTAGAATTGTGATAAACACAACTGATTAATTTGTGTCAATCAAGCAGCACCTCTCTACACTATTGAGATAAGACGAGCCGTCGTGTCCGCCAACTGCATACAACAGATCATCCAGAACACTGACACCAACTCCACAGCGCCGTTTGCTCATGGACGCCACCATCCTCCATTCATTGGTCTGAGGGTCGTAGCGCTCAACGCTTGAGATGGCATCACCACTGCACCAACCTCCCACTGAATCACACAAACAGAAGTCAGATGTGCCGGGGGAAATCTTGGAAAGTCAACAAAAATCAATCAGCGGAATAAGAACTAAGATCTGCTTGCTAAAACACCCACCAGCAAACAGAACTTCTCCACAACGAATAGGCTTTCTGGGCCGGGTTCGAGGTCCCTGCATTAGGGGGCGCTCTTGGGGTAGCAGGAGGTAGTTCTTGGCTTCATCAACCAAGTCCCTACAGGGGGGAAAAAAAGTATTGATTAATCTATGCTGTCACAGTTTAGAGATTGGAATGGAAATTTTAAATTTCAAAAGTGAATGAAGAACATATATTTTAATGGTACAGATTGATTGCAAATGGCTGTAAGCGAAGACAGACAACATTTTTAATAAGAGGAAAGATTTACATCAAAGCGACCTAAAAAAATATGAATTTTGCAAGGGTCCCCAAAAAGGTTTTATATATTTATTGAATATTATATTCAGTTTGAATAGTATGATTAAAGTACAAATTCCTCAAAATACAGCACTGTTTGTTTAGAATTGAACACTACGTCAGCTATTACGAAATATTCATGGCGAGAGACAAATAAAAAATAGAAAAAATAAATAAATACACATACAAATTTATAAAAGGTTTTTAAAGTAAAAAAAAAATGAAGACAAAAAATTTAACTAAGTCTGGTCTCACTTCATTAAAAACTTTTCTCATATAAATTAATTGAAAAGTAAGGAGACCTATATTAGTTAAACCCATCACAGCCTATTAAAACATGCTTCAGAGATATTGGGCTCTGGCAAAAGAAACAGAGGAGGATCTTCACCCATTAACAACATCTTTATGCATTGAGATGGCCAGAATGTGAATAAAGGCGTTTTAACTTTTGGACCAGAAGAAGTGCCTTGGATTCCCTTTTTTCAAAAGTTGCTTCAAACCCAACCAAAGAGCACCTTCTGGGATTACTTCACAAGGTCCTTTCAGCAAGAAGCGCTTCAAGATGTCCCCTACAAAAACTTTCTATAGTTTAGAAGGGACTGTACACACGCACCTACACTCCTCATCACTCTTGATTAGAGGATCTGAACCCACCGTCCCAACCAGAAACTTCGGGCTCAAAAGGGGAAGACGCACATGTTGCAGAACCTGTTGCCATGACAAAACAGATGAGAGGTCTCATGAATTATTCATCTCATGTATCTCTTTGATGCGAGTCTAAATAATAACAATTTACATGTAATTTACACAAAACCCTTTTTTTAATCCTATTGATATACGCTACCATTTAAAAGCCTGTCAAATAAGCATTATTAAAGAGATATTTTATAGAAATATAATATAGAAATTATTACTTTTATTCAACAGGAATGCTATAAATTGATCAGAAGTGACAGTAAAGCCATATATAATGTTATAAAAGCTGTTCTTTTGAACTTTCTTTTCATCAAAGAAACCTAAAAATGATGCATCACGGTTTCCAGAATAATACTAAACAGAACACCTGTTTTAAACACCGATATATTGCATTTTGTTTTATTCCAAATTATGAACATCTACCATAAGCAGTATATCTATAGTGTTTTATATGCTTATATCTGACCTGTGGCAGCTGAGGCCTGCGCTCCTGGATGCTGTATTTAACCCAGGCCATTACAGCGTTAAACACCTGCTCCTCACTCCGAACATTGAGCTCATCACTGGAGATGATGTCTATCAGCTGGTTGGCTGGGAGTAGCATGAACTCTTCACTCTCCATCACCTAAAAATCAGAAATTATTTAAAAAAATATGAATGTGATATAATAATTTTTTTTTACTTCACCAAACAGATCAGTCTTTTGTAAAAAAAAAAATACAGTGTATATATTCCCTGAGAATCGAACCCATGACCATGGTATTGCACATGACCCTTTTAAACTAAATGAAGATATACAGGGGTGTTAATTTGATACCAGCAATGGGGGTTCGTCCCATGAGTCAAAAATAACAGGGTTGCACGGTCATCAGGGAAACCCTAAACTAGCTGATGGAAAAGTTTAGTGTAAGGCTAAAATTAGATTCAGGGAAGTCACAACTAAGGCTTATGTAGGGTTCCCAAACTTTCTGACCAGTGTAAATTCTAACCAAAGAAATATTTTTACATATCTAGAAACATTTATATTGACATTTCAATGACTCCTCCAAGCCTGTAAAACAATTTTTTTTAAATGTCCTAAATGTACAGGTTTTCTATTACTATTACAATTTAAAACATCTGTTTTCTTTTTTAATATATTTTAAAATGTAATTTATTCTTGTGGTGGCAAAGCTTGATTTTCAGTAGTCATTTAGTCGGGACTCATTCAGAATCATTTAATATGCTGATTTGGTGCTCAAGAAACATTTCTTCTTATTATCTCAATTGAAAACACCTTATTATACACCGAACCTTATTGTAAAGTGTTACCTAATTTGTAATATCACTTATGATTAACAAAAAGAATATATTCAGACCTGTGCTACACAAAGACAGCAAAAACAAGTAAGAAATGGAAACAAAAAGGTTCAAGTTCAAAGTCACAGTACATTCAGAGTCAACACAATAGAGGGTGTGTGAAGGTCAGCCTTTACCTCCTGAAAGTTATGTTGGGTGAACTTATCAGCAATACGCAGCAGCTCTCTGCAGGAGTGAGTGTCGGCGAAGGCCCTGATGCCTAAGCAGTTCGAGGGGTCCAACTGCCGCTTGAGGAATTCACAGCAGGCTTCCTGAATCTCTGCCAGTTGCAACAAGCAGGCAGCAGGCAGCAATGTCTGCACATTTCCCTCCTCCACAGTCACCTGCATGACACCACACAACTTACGTCAGCTGGTTTAAAGTTTAATATTGAACTTCAATACACAGCATTTGTTTAATATCAAAATTGACAGTAACTGAACTTTCAATGCAACTTTAATATTCAACATACAGCAACAGGAATTCAAACCTGCGAGGTATAAGCGAAGTCGATGAGCAGCTCCATGGCACGTTCATCGATATCCCGGATGACGACTTCCGTCTGCCGGCTCTCGGCCAGTTCCCCCGTGAACATGGCTCTGAAATAGGGGCTGCAGGCGGACAGGATCACACGGTGTGCATAAATCTTCTTGGCTCCAACCACCAACACCACATCGCACAGCTCTCTGTGCTTGCGGAGCAGGTTGATGACCTCCAGAGTCTGCCGAGGGTGCTTGTCGGAGACGTAGGGCATCCTGGCAGGCTGAGGAACTCCCTCTGGGAGCTTGTTGGGGTCACCAAGAGTGCAGCGACTTGTGATATCCATTCCTGTGGTATCTGGGCGTGCACTGGTACCCCTTAAGAACAAAAGAAATGGTCTTAGTTTATGCTGGTTTGATTCTCGTGTCATCTCGTTTGCCTCCTGTAGAGTGCTTATAGCTGAATTGAACATGTTTTATAATTGATGAACTTTACAGTTAATGCACGGAACTGAATCAATAAACTTACTTGAGCTGAATAACGACACTACTGTCTTTTTTTAGAGTGGCTTTAAAGCAAAATTTTAATTTGTCTCATAACTGAAGATGTTTTCTGTTATTTACCTGTTTGTTACTGTGAAGCTGCTTTTGAAAAAAAAAAAACGGTATTGTATTATATTAAAAAAAATACATAATGCATAAATAAAGGTGACTTGACTGTGAGAAGCCAATTTGGACGGAAGTATCTGCTAAATGGAAACTATTTTTTGTATTATTTAAATACTTACGGTGCCAGAAAAATGCGAGAATTTCAATTTGGAGACAATTTGTGATTTCAAAAATTATGAGTTGCCTGTATCAAACCAGCATCAAATACAAAAGTTGCTGTAAATAATAGTTACATTTACTGAAACGATTAAAATATTTTTTGTTAAATGAAATAAAGGTACAATAAACGTAAATACAATAATTTGCTGAAAAACCTAAGCTTAAAAAATTGAGAAAAAAAAAAAAAGTAATGTTGCATTGGCAACTATATGAAATACAATAAGTTAATATTTAATACTAAAAAATATTAAAGCTAAAACTGAAATAAAATATATACATATACATATATATAAATATATAATTTTATTTATATATAAATAAAAACACGTTTTCCCAACAAATTTTTAACTTTGTTGTGGAATTCAGGCATTATTATAATATTATGGGGGGGGGTTCAGCTCCCACTTAATCCTTATGTATCTGTATGCCTTTTGTTTGTGTGTGCGTGTCTGTCTTTAAAGGTGTGTAGGTTTCTGACAAAGACATTCTAGATGAGATTCAAATAAGCCTACATTCTTCCACTGTTTATTGGAATGCTTTCAGACAGGTTTACAAGTGTCTCTCTCTCTCTCTCATTTGCTCGCTCAGCTTCTCCCCCTCCCCTCCCCTGTCTCTCTCTCCTGCGGTCTCTCTCTTTCTCTCCCTTGTTTCTGTTCTGTGGCATGTTTTATTATACTCTTTTGTAGAGTGTTTTACTTTGTGCATTGGTGGCCCCCAAATTGAATACAGTGCAGTGAGGCAGTGCTTTGGAGCCCGATGTGGGGGGGAAACAACGCCACTAATAGAGGTAAACAAGACCTTCTCAATAGACACTGATTAATAAGACTGAACTCCTCAAATACCATAAATGACCAGAAGAGATTTAGCTGTGCCTGAATTTCAAAATGAAGCACATATTGTGCATGCAAATGATGTGGCATTATCAAAAACTGTCATGTTGACACAAAACTTAATTTTGGACCATTCAAAAGGGAAACTCCCCTTCCTCAAAAATCCAGACTTATTTTGCTGCCAGCACGCAATCCCTGTATTTTAGTTCTGACGTGTGAGGAAGGTAGAAAGGACCAAGAATAGTGTGAAATACCAGGTGAACACCAACATCAAATAGCCAATGAAACATCTGAGAGCAATGACATCTCTTGTACTTGTCTTGGCTTTTTCGTCTTACAATCACACACATAAAACATGTGTCATTCCACATAGGCAAAACACTAGACGTCAAGCACATCAGAAAAATAGCTCTCGGCTACTCTGAGATTGATATCACAGGGTCTGTTTCTCCCAAAATGTGTCCCCCTCCTTTCCCCCCCTCCTGGGAAAACAGCGACAACAAATTAGCCTTCTTTTATGTCAGAGCCTAAGGACGACACTTGGACAGCCCTGAGATTGTCCGCCCGAGTTCCCATGAACCTCACTAACCTTCTCTTTCAGTGCAGAAGGAAGCGGCCATTGTGCCAGCACCTGTTTCTGTGGAAATTGGTGAAATGATGGCTTTGTTAGGCATTGCCCAAACGGTGCCAGAAAAATGCGAGAATTTCAATTTGGAGACAATTTGTGATTTCAAAAATTATGAGTTGCCTGTATCAAACCAGCATCAAATACAAAAGTTGCTGTAAATAATGGTTACATTTACTGAAACGATTAAAATATTTTTGTTAAATGAAATAAAGGTAAAATAAACGTAAATACAATAAAAAAAATATTTGCTGAAAAACCTAAGCTTAAAAAATTGAGAAAAAAAAAATAATAATGTTGCATTGGCAACTAAATGAAATACAATAAGTTAATATTTAATACTAAAAAATATTAAAGCTAAAACTGAAATAAAATATATACATATACATATATAGAAATATATAATTTTATTTATATATAAATAAAAACATGTTTTCCCAACAAATTTTTAACTTTGTTGTGGAATTCAGGCATTATTATAATATTATGGAGTTGCCGTACAACCACACACATAAAACATGTGTCATTCCACATAGGCAAAACACTAGACGTCAAGCACATCAGAAAAATAGCTCTCGGCTACTCTGAGATTGATATCACAGGGTCTGTTTCTCCCTAAATGTGTCCCCCCTCCTTTCCCCCCCTCCTGGGAAAACAGCGACAACAAATTAGCCTTCTTTTATGTCAGAGCCTAAGGACGACACTTGGACAGCCCTGAGATTGTCCGCCCGAGTTCCCATGAACCTCACTAACCTTCTCTTTCAGTGCAGAAGGAAGCGGCCATTGTGCCAGCACCTGTTTCTGTGGAAATTGGTGAAATGATGGCTTTGTTAGGCATTGCCCAGGCAACCAGGAGAAAAGAGCATGAGGGTGAGAGGGAGGAGGAGGTGGGGCAGCTGAGGTTTGGGTGTGGGGGAGGGGCCACTGGACCTGTCCTGGAGGGCCCACTCTTGAGGAAAGGACTGCAGGGGACATAAGGGCTGTGTTGCAATTAGGCAAAGTACTTATTCTTACCAGGTTGTTCCACTATGCTCTGGCCCTAACTACATTATAATAAGTGGAGTGTAAAAGATATCAAAGAAATAAGAGATTTACTACTCAAAAGTTTGGTGTTAAGACTTTTTTTTTTTTTTTTTGAAAGAAATTAATACTTTTATTCAGGGAGGATGTGTTAAATATTTCTAAAGTTGCAGTACAGACTTTTAGAATGTTACAAACGATTTCTATTTCAAATAAATGCTGTTATTTTTAACTTTCTATTCAGCAGAATCCTAAAAAAAAATTTATTACAGTTCCTGATAAATGTTAAGCAGCACAACTGTTTTCAACATTGATAATAATAAGAAACGTTTCTTGTGGAGCAAATCAGCATATTAGAATGAGTTCTGAAGTATCACGTGACACTGAAGACTGAAGTAATGAGTGCTGAAAATTCAGCTTTGCCGTCACTGGAATAAATTACATTTAAAAATAGAAAATAGTTGTAATAATATTTCAAATATTACAGTTTTTATTATATTTTGATCAAGTAAATTCAGCCCTGTAAATCTTACAGACCCAAAACTTTTGAACAGTAATATGTAGGGCTGGGTAAAAAATACAGATTTCTCGATTTTAATCGATTCTCATTTTTATGAAACGATATCGATTCATAAATCCCAAGAATCGATTAGTCTAGCCAGTCAGATAATGAACGGAACATTGTACCGCTGCTCCATCCAATAAATCACAATAAGCTTCTTGATTTGTTACTTTTGATGTGAAACAAAGTCTCAGATTTCAAATTCTGTCCATTTTATTGCAATATTCAAATATTAAATGCCGTTTTGGCGCTGTTTAATGTGGAGTGACAGATCGTTGTAGCGCCTCGGTTAGAAGCAGCAGCACGAACAGATCGTCTATTCCGCTTTAAAGGGGTCAACGGATGCCCATTTTCCACAAGTTGATATGATTCTTTAGGGTCTTAATGAAAAGTCTGTAACATAGTTTGGTTAAAATTTCTCAATGGTAGTGTAAAAAACACCTTTTTTACCCTGTCAAAAACAGCTCTTTTGAGAGCATGTCCTTTTGTAGCATTTTCCTTTAAATGTTAATGAGCTCTGCTGACCCCACCCCTCTCTTTTGAGCTGCTCTCTGAGGGACTGTTTACTTTAGCCGCATTCATCTTGAAACTTGCTAATTAGCACATTATTAGGAAAGGCGATTTGCAAAGATTCATTAAAAAACCTTATACTCACTTCTTCTGTAGGTGAAGCTGGATCACAAATGATTCGCGAGAACATAGACGCATTTAGGCAGATCGGGGGCGCATTCCCTTCAAAAACAATCGTAATCCACTGCGTCTTCAGCGGCTCAGATGTTGGGAGTAAATGACGACTGCTATGTTCATTATTACATCCAACAACAGAACACCT
>NW_015505200.1:2941292-2950911 GCF_001515645.1 Sinocyclocheilus grahami | reverse complement strand
TGAAACTTGCTAATTAGCACATTATTAGGAAAGGCGATTTGCAAAGATTCATTAAAAAACCTTATACTCACTTCTTCTGTAGGTGAAGCTGGATCACAAATGATTCGCGAGAACATAGACGCATTTAGGCAGATCGGGGGCGCATTCCCTTCAAAAACAATCGTAATCCACTGCGTCTTCAGCGGCTCAGATGTTGGGAGTAAATGACGACTGCTATGTTCATTATTACATCCAACAACAGAACACCTTGATCGCTTAGGAGTCATTCTTGTCTACATCTGCTTCGGCGGTGAAACAATGGCAGACTGATGACAGCTCACTCAGGGCGGGTCTAAGGTAAGACACCAGTCCAGTCTGTGCTGAAACGCTACTGTCAATCAAACTATCGTGGGAGGGGCCTGTTTTTGTTACGTCACACAGACATCTGAGATTGGCTCGATTTGGGAAAGGGGTAAAGATTTTAGTAGATAAAAAAAAAAACACTGGGGGGATCTTTATCATTATAGGATGGTTGTGTACACACTCTGCCAATACACATTTCAGTTCAAACATCTTGTAAAAGTGCATGTAGCATCATATGACCCCTTTAATACCGGTTTCAGCATGAAATAAACAAGAAAGAACATCCAAAGGTATTTAAAAAGAAAGAGCAAAACTTACTGAAATCCGTATCCTGACTCGCATAAAATTTTTTAAAAAACATGAGAAAGATGATAATAGCTTGTAACAATGTGTCACGTAATGCATCACATTTACCACAGAAAAACATACTCGGTGACCAAGAACTCATCAGTAAGCTAGAAAAATGAACTCTAGAGAGGAGCATTTTGCTAAATATGCGCCATATAACATATTCATTATAATGTTTTTTTTTTTACTGTTCTTAAATGTTTAATTTATGTTTGAATAAATCCGTCAAGTTTTTGTGACAACCACCATTTAAATGTTTATATTTCAAAAAACGAATTGGAGTAGAAATATAATTTGTGTAATTTAAAGTTAGTATTATAACTTTAATATTACAAAAACTTTATTGAGTATATTTTAAGTGTTTGTATACAAATCAGCAAATTTCAGCCTTCCGTATTATTGACTCTCATATATTTTACAGCATTAGTTGAGAGATTTTTTTTCCATGAGAAAATTTGCCATGTCCTGTACCTGATATGTATCCAAAATAATCGATATTGAATCGAATCTAATTGCAATCGGAATCAAAATTTGTGTCAAAACCCAGCCCTAGTAATATGTGTATACATTTTTTATTTTAATATAATAGTTCACGAAGCTAAAACATATTTAAATCAAGAAAGGCTGTTAGGAAAACTTCACACTTCTGCTGGCTATAGGTTGTGCATCAGAGTCACAGTTAAAATCAATATAAATGAATAAATAATTTAAAGATAAATAAAAATAAATAAATAAATTCTGTATTTATATTCTGTATTTATATTTCTTCTGTGTGGGCCCAGTATTTCACTGGACCCTGGTTGAAAATGTTGAAAAACGTTTTTTTTTTTTTAAGTTTACCAAGTTTACAAGATCAACTAACAAAGCACAGACCAAGAGCTGAAGAGTAATATTCAGAGAAAGAGAATAACAGAGAAGTGATTCTCATTTCTAGACAAGGCACCATATGAGTGGAGCTACTGGAGGCATCACCTGAGTCTCCCACCAGAGGGCAATCATTTATCAGGAGTAACTGTGTTGAATGGAGAAATCACTGTAGTTCAGAAAAAGTGAAATGCTGAAGGGCAAATGAGCTGCTTTAGTATCAACAGAACACATAAAAAAATATATTCTTATTGTATAATAATCCAGTGAGATTTTTTTATGCACAAGGAGTCTGACAGCAGCCAGTGCTCCACACAGAAATCTGATCATCATCAGTCCGTCTGGAATGACATGAAGAAACAGAAAAAATTAGACAGACTAAATCCAGAAGAGCTGTGGCAACGTCTCCAAGATGCTTCAAGAAACCTTCCAAAAAAATGAAATTACAATGATGGTGAGATCAGATCTCTGTTGTCAGATTCCTTTTGCATACAACAATCTCACTGGATTATTACAATTAATGGCAAAAGGAATGTTTGGACATGTACGCTGATAGTTCCTACTGACACACTACAGCAAAAGATAGAAATAACTTAAAACCATTTTTTGGGGGGGTGAAAATACTAGTGGCCTAAGACTTTTGCACAGTAGTGTATGTATGTATATTATATACATATACATACAAATACATACATACACAAGGAAAAGCAATCACTGTCACTTGTCACTGACAAATAAAGACACATATTTCACATATTCACATATTTTAAAACACACAATAATGTATAGTATGGCCTTATGTGAACAACCAGGTTGTAGAATTACAACAAAATATTTTAACTTCAAAAACGTTTGATTCTCTATACAGTAAAATAATTTTTTATAAGCCAAAGATATGGTCATGGCTGCAAAGTGCAGTGAACAGTCAGGTCTGGAATGTCCCGGCCGCTTCACTCAATCCGAGCAAATCCACCTTCCTGAACTGACCACATTTGAGCCATTGATTGGTTGACCATTTCCACTAATGACAGCCCTCAGTCTGAGCTTAATCAGCAAAAGCTCTCTCTGTTCCGCCAGTTTGAAAAGGGAAACTGGTCATGAGTCGTTTGATTTTCAGGAACCATTTAGTAAACCACAAAAAGTATATTTAACTTGTACAAAAATATAAACACAGTCCTAGGTGGACAATAACAGGCATATATGATACCACCAATCTCTCTCTTGGGGACGATTTGTGAATCGTAAATGTGGTCAGTTAAAGAAAATAATATATTTTACAGACTTGCTCTGGTGTTTATACTGCCGAAAACGTGGCATTTCTCAGCAGAGCAAATATTAAAATAAAAGTCTTGGGGTCTGTATCTTATTAAATAATGAGTAAACTGAAGCACAATGAATCAACTAATACAATGATTAAAAGTAAAAAGGTCACTATTTCACTTATTAACAAACTATGGTCACAATAAATGCTCATCCCAATTTTTGTTGTCTTTTTACTGTTATAATAAATTATTTCCATTCCACATGACCTGTATCTATAACAGAAATTTTAGTTTAGTTCATATCTTCCATTTCCATGCACTTGGTAAAAAGCTGTTTATTATGCCAGAAATTGTTCAAAATCTTTATTGTAAAATTAACACCTTAAGGATAATACAAGGTCCTGAACACTTAGTCATAGTTTATTTAGCAATAATGACAAATTAACTGTACGTTATATTACTTATTACATGTACACTTAACAAATAACAGACATAAAGTATTAATTTGACACACACATATATATTATTCTATGTATTATGTATTATTTTACACGTATACACACTGGTAAGATATTTTTTTATGTTTTTGAAAAAAAAAAAGTCTAATGATTACCAAGGATGCATTATAGATAAAAAAAAAACCGAATAGTGTAAAATATTATAATTTAAAATTGTACGTTGTTTTCTATTTTAATATATTTTATAATGCAATTTATTGCTGTGATGGCAAAGCTGAACTTTCAGTTTAGAATTTTCAATTACTCCAGTCTTCAGTCTCGTATGATCCTTCAGAAATCATTCTAATAGGAATTTGGTTATTTGGTGCTCAAGAAACGTTTCATCCTTTTGGTTTGTACTATTCTCTAGTCCAGAGTGTTGAAGAGCATGACACAGGGGCGATACATTGCATTGGGGTGGTCTTTGTGTCTCTCCGACTGGCATTAAGTCAACGAGGTGATGGGAGTGCTGTTGGCATGCCAGCTGCCAAGCAAACCCACTGCTCGTCTCATTCATTCAAGAAAGAGAGAGAGAGAGAGAGAGAGAGAGAGAGAGAGAGAGAGAGAGAGAGAGAGACAGAAAAAGACAGGGAGCAAACCCACTGCTCGTCTCATTCATTCAAGAAAGAGAGAGAGAGAGAGAGAGAGAGAGAGAGAGAGAGAGAGAGAGAGAGGAACAGAACAAGGCAGGGAAGGACAGATAGTGCATGGCCTTCAATGCTTATGCCAAGTCTGACTCCATTGCATCAGGTTAAAGCTTTTTTTATGTTAAAATACTTTCCAAGCATAATAGAGACAACTATAAGGAAACCTGTTTTAAAACATTACTTTCTGCAATAACGTTTAATAACACAAATAACACAAAAATTACAGAACTGTTCTGCAGTTACTGTTTGGTAGAAAAAAGTCATGCAGGATGCTAACTTCAGTGTTCACTTGTAAAAATCAGTTAGATACATTAATTATAAAATCTTACAATCTTAAAGTCATGTAAGGCTCTACATGTTTCCATTTGTGTGTGCTTGTCATTGACTGAACGGCTTTTAAATACTGCTCGGTAGGAACTTTGTGAATGACCGCATGCTTATGAAAGCTACTAAAAGTGTCCTCACCACTGTCATGCATGTGTTATTTAGAATAAGGTGCAATACCTTCTTTTAAGCCCAAGACAGATGGAAAAAGACAGTATGGGGTTGAAATTGTAAGACATACAGTAGGCTATCGTTTGTACAGAGTCTTTATTCAGAGACAGCATAAAGCACCCCATGCGTAGGAGAGGAACATTATTCCAGGGAGTGGAATGAAAGACAGATCCAGCTGCGTACACACACCTACACTCACAGACACTGCTAGACCCGGCACATATGTGCACATTCACACACACCGAGAGGGCTGAAACACATGCTTGATTCTGTGCCGCAGTATGGTGTGTGAGGGGGCTAGTTATGAATGATTTATTTCTGTGTGGATTCACAGGATGGCTCCAGTTCAACCGATGTCTTAGAGTGAGCGGAAGCTGCTACCAGCCATAGCAAGCAGGAATTCTCATCTCGTGACCCCCCCCCCGGGCCTCAGGACCCTCGGCCCCTGTGCGAGCAGAGCAGACCTTTGAACCTGGTTGAAATCACAACCTGTTTGCTTCTCGTGCAATGTGCAAACTGATCGCCAAGTGGCGCTGTGCAAACAGAAAATCATCAGAATCGCTACAGAAGCAGAGTTGTTCAAGATGCTTCATTGGCGATTTTTCTTTTTTGTATAATAAAAGTCTCCTAATTCACACAATTGCTTCCACACATTGTATGGTGCTGCTTTTACGGTCTCAGTGGAACCTTCTTACTTTTCCATACATGCAAGCAATCTGTTTATATAAGTAAATAGCCACAATGTTGAAAATATATTCTTACTAAAATAAAACATGACAACGTTCTCATTGAATGAGCAGTACGTATGCGATTCTTCTATTTTTTCTTTCACTTTCTTTCTTTCTTGTGAAACTGAACATTTAAAATAAAAGAATGCCAGTGTGCACAATTGTACAGTAAGTGCTAAAACAGATGTTTTGTCCCCCTTTTTTTAATTGTGTGTGTGTGTGTGTAAACTTTGGTTAAAAAGTTATGGGACTCACACATGTGCAGACATCCTCCCACACACATAGATTTAGACATAGTTCTCTCCCTCCCGAATACACACGAGTAACCACACACAGGTAAAACAAGCAGGCGCACAGAAACACACCTTTACAAGACATCACCTCTCACAAGGTGCCGACAGGACCACACATACTGCCTCGCACAAAATGTTTGGAATGCTGTAAACATTTATTTCAACAGAAACTTAAATGGTTCCATTCCTTCCGGGGACATCTTACCTGAACTCAATAATAAACATGAAGGTGAACGACCACAGTGAAAACATGAAAACTTTGCTTGGGTGGCTTTACTACAGTTCGAGTATGATTATTTAAAGACGTGCATCATCCTGAGATGCTTTTCAAACATCACCCTGTGTGTTTACACTGAAGAAGTCTCATAAAAATAGACTCTGAATCTAATATTTGCTGAGGTATATGTATAATATAGAGATCTGCAGTGAAACATGGGTTCAAATATAATTTTATAGACTGTATTACTCTTTGGAATAGCACTATTTTGCTTAAAGCTGATGTGAAACCTCATTCGTAACTCATTTTACTTCCATAATATGATGCATTTCAGGGTAAAGCCAACAGAACCAGGGGCATTTGTTTCTAGCCTTTCATCAGTACTGGGCCACAAGCCCCCCCATTAAAAAAAGTGTGTCCATATTTTGATACTCTTTTGGATAGAAATGGATAGAAATAGTCTTTACGTGTAGTTCATGCTGTACGCTTCACATTGACAAACCATAGAAGACTACAATGCCAACAATGGGTTGTAGGTAATATCCAACTCATCCAGAGCTCTTTTTGTTCTCTGTCTTATACAATAGGCATATTCCGATACTATGTGAACTGTCCGAATGAATCAAATTATAAACCAATTAGAGCAAAAAAGTGATTCATTTGTGAATCTGGCATCGCTAGTGTTTTTATTTTTTTTAAAAAGAAAAGAAAAATGTTTGAAGAAAATGTTAATGGCAGACTTTAGAGTTATTATTTATTAGGAAGTTAACCAAAGGATTCCCTGATTAATCAGAAAACGATCAATAGATTTATTGGGAAAATAATTGTTGAATTAATCGACTAACTGAAAAATAACCAATAGATTAATCAATAGAAAAGAATGTACAGTGGGACCCAAAGCACTTTACAATCATGTGTGGGGGGGAGGTCTCTCCTCAACCACCACCAGTGTGCAGCATCCACCAACTGATAGCTAATGATAAACATTAGCCATTTGGCTATTTGTTAACATTATTATTTGTTAACCTTATCACATCCTGCACAGCCTGAGTAATGCCATCAGAAAAGTCATTTCAGAGGAAGAACACGTTTTTTTTTTTTTTTTTTTAAAGGGTAACAGCTCAAACTGTAGATCTTGATGCTAACTGCTAACAACACCATAGTCATGTGTTTGATGCAGGGAATGCTAAAATTGATCAAATATATACTTTGAATGCACTGTAATAAACTTTGAATAAAAAACATGATAAATATAAATGTAAATGATCTGTCATTGACAATAAATTAGGGAACATGCCTTAAGAAATTAAATTTTTTGTTCATTTTGATTTAAATGTAAAAATTCTATATTACTAAAAGTGATTAGCCTAAATGTAACCGCTAAAATATATAATCCATAACCAAACAAAGGGTTGAACACATGTTCCACAGTAATAGGAAGAGAAGCATTTGGGTCACAGCAGAGTGTAGACGGTTTAACCGTGACTCAGTCAGAGCCCTGGCCTCATTAGCCTAATAAATGAAATCCTAAAGTGTGATTTGAGAAAGCCTCTGTGTGTGTGTGTGTGTCTGTGTGTGTGTGTGTGTATGTGTGTGTGTGTGTGGCAAGAAGTCCCACCCATATTTGTTCTGCCAGCAGACTGCTCGCACAGTGAAGGTGGACCTCACACAGAGCTCAGCCAAAGCCGCGGCGTTTCCGACAGCGTTCCGAGCCTGGCAGCCACTGCAGGGAGAATGAGGAATTCTCTGAGAATGGAAGAGATGCTGCCAGATATCAGCCCAGAGGCCGCCGAGTAAATTTCTCAGGACAACCAGCTGGGTGTCTGAGTCTGACAACTCGCTCACAGTGCCCGCAGAAGAAATCTCCATCAAACCACAATGAAACACAGAGGACTTGTCTGGCACTCATCGGTCTAATTCCGAGGAGAGATAATCAAAAGCCCTTCAGTGTGTTTGGGACAAAATACCAGCGTTTTGCCCGGAGGCATTCAAAAATACAGAATGGCAAATCTATAATTATTGTTGTTGAGGGACGTCATTATACCTGTCATCATTACACAGTGTCTTCCCCGCTCATCTTCTCATTTTCAGATCCAAGCATGTTGAGTAATTCATTACAGACACATTAGAGTATTATTCAGACAGGTGAAAGATGCTCTATTGATTCAACAAAACTCAGATCGAAAATTCATCACAAAACCACACTAGTATTAAGTCCATTGTGCTTGGCGTGGAGTCTGCAAGCTATTATTCCCTGTCTTGTCATCCAAGGATAAATCAAACCCTTATAAATCTACTCAAAGCTTTCTTTTAGTTCGGCCTAAAAGATGGGCCGAGTCCAGCTGGATAAAACGGGCACAATTATGCATAGAAGAGTCAACCACCAATGAACAGCAACTGCCTCATCAGCCACTGTGGGAGGAAGATATCACAGGATGCCTCAACTATGACAAGTTGGCCATAAAATAGTGATTAAACACTGCTTAGATGTGCCTCAATCATAACTAACAGAAAATTCCCCAACCGTAATGGGCCACTGCGAGATATATAACATTAATTTCTCTCAAGAAAGTCCCGGTGTTTGGTGCCTGAAGGCAGGCTCCCCACGAGCAGAGAGATAGTGTGGGCACGGCGCTGGAGACAGCAGGGATGTTTGAAGCAGCATGGGGAGCATGTGTGGTCACAGACCTCACAGACCGACGGGTTTGGGGTGGACACAGGCAGAGCAGACACACACAGAGATCACAGGAACCGGGCGGACTGATGTGTGCAGTAAAAGACGATTCTTAGATCAAGTAAATAATGTTGAAAAAATAATAAAGATTTTCTTTGTGTATTAATAATTACGTACATAATGTGCGACAAAATTCAGTATTATTCAGTATAAAATTCAAGTTTCTCCCTCATGAGTATTTGTGTGATGTTTTCAATAGTTTTTAGACAACAAGAAGACAGAAGACATGATATTGTATTATTAAACAATTTAAAAGAAAGAAAAATTATTTAAAAAATACTTTCATTATTTATTATTATGTATAATTATATAATTATTTATTTTTGTACATTTAAAATATGTACAGTGGGTACGGAAAGTATTCAGACCCCCTTAAATTTTTCACTCTTTGTTATATTACAGCCATTTGCTAAAATCATTTAAGTTAATTTTTTTTCCTCATTAATGTACACACAGCACCCCATATTGACAGAAAAACACAGAATTGTTGACATTTTTGCAGATTTATTAAAAAAGAAAAACTGAAATATCACATGGTCCTAAGTATTCAGACCCTTTGCTCAGTATTTAGTAGAAGCACCCTTTTGATCTAATACAGCCATGAGTCTTTTTGGGAAAGATGCAACAAGTTTTTCACACCTGGATTTGGGGATCCTCTGCCATTCCTCCTTGCAGATCCTCTCCAGTTCTGTCAGGTTGGATGGTAAACGTTGGTGAACAGCCATTTTTAGGTCTCTCCAGAGAGGCTCAATTGGGTTTAAGTCAGGGCTCCGGCTGGGCCATTCAAGAACAGTCACAGAGTTGTTGTGAAGCCACTCCTTCATTATTTTAGCTGTGTGCTTAGGGTCATTGTCTTGATGGAAGGTAAACCTTCGGCCCTGTCTGAGGTCCTGAGCACTCTGGAGAAGGTTTTCGTCCAGGATATCCCTGTACTTGGCCGCATTCATCTTTCCCTCGATTGCAACCAGTCGTCCTGTCCCTGCAGCTGAAAAACACCCCCACAGCATGATACTGCCACCACCATGCTTCACTGTTGGGACTGTACTGGACAGGTGATGAGCAGTGCCTGGTTTTCTCCACACATACCGCTTAGAATTAAGGCCAAAAAGTTCTATCTTGGCATCATCAGACCAGAGAATCTTATTTCTCACCATCTCACAACTCCATGCGGGCTTTCATGTGTCTTGCACCG
>NW_015505200.1:2909898-2936665 GCF_001515645.1 Sinocyclocheilus grahami | reverse complement strand
ATTCTCATCTCGTGCCCCCCCCCCCGGGCCTCAGGACCCTCGGCCCCTGTGCGAGCAGAGCAGACCTTTGAACCTGGTTGAAATCACAACCTGTTTGCTTCTCGTGCAATGTGCAAACTGATCGCCAAGTGGCGCTGTGCAAACAGAAAATCATCAGAATCGCTACAGAAGCAGAGTTGTTCAAGATGCTTCATTGGCGATTTTTCTTTTTTGTATAATAAAAGTCTCCTAATTCACACAATTGCTTCCACACATTGTATGGTGCTGCTTTTACGGTCTCAGTGGAACCTTCTTACTTTTCCATACATGCAAGCAATCTGTTTATATAAGTAAATAGCCACAATGTTGAAAATATATTCTTACTAAAATAAAACATGACAACGTTCTCATTGAATGAGCAGTACGTATGCGATTCTTCTATTTTTTCTTTCACTTTCTTTCTTTCTTGTGAAACTGAACATTTAAAATAAAAGAATGCCAGTGTGCACAATTGTACAGTAAGTGCTAAAACAGATGTTTTGTCCCCCTTTTTTTAATTGTGTGTGTGTGTGTGTAAACTTTGGTTAAAAAGTTATGGGACTCACACATGTGCAGACATCCTCCCACACACATAGATTTAGACATAGTTCTCTCCCTCCCGAATACACACGAGTAACCACACACAGGTAAAACAAGCAGGCGCACAGAAACACACCTTTACAAGACATCACCTCTCACAAGGTGCCGACAGGACCACACATACTGCCTCGCACAAAATGTTTGGAATGCTGTAAACATTTATTTCAACAGAAACTTAAATGGTTCCATTCCTTCCGGGGACATCTTACCTGAACTCAATAATAAACATGAAGGTGAACGACCACAGTGAAAACATGAAAACTTTGCTTGGGTGGCTTTACTACAGTTCGAGTATGATTATTTAAAGACGTGCATCATCCTGAGATGCTTTTCAAACATCACCCTGTGTGTTTACACTGAAGAAGTCTCATAAAAATAGACTCTGAATCTAATATTTGCTGAGGTATATGTATAATATAGAGATCTGCAGTGAAACATGGGTTCAAATATAATTTTATAGACTGTATTACTCTTTGGAATAGCACTATTTTGCTTAAAGCTGATGTGAAACCTCATTCGTAACTCATTTTACTTCCATAATATGATGCATTTCAGGGTAAAGCCAACAGAACCAGGGGCATTTGTTTCTAGCCTTTCATCAGTACTGGGCCACAAGCCCCCCCATTAAAAAAAGTGTGTCCATATTTTGATACTCTTTTGGATAGAAATGGATAGAAATAGTCTTTACGTGTAGTTCATGCTGTACGCTTCACATTGACAAACCATAGAAGACTACAATGCCAACAATGGGTTGTAGGTAATATCCAACTCATCCAGAGCTCTTTTTGTTCTCTGTCTTATACAATAGGCATATTCCGATACTATGTGAACTGTCCGAATGAATCAAATTATAAACCAATTAGAGCAAAAAAGTGATTCATTTGTGAATCTGGCATCGCTAGTGTTTTTATTTTTTTTAAAAAGAAAAGAAAAATGTTTGAAGAAAATGTTAATGGCAGACTTTAGAGTTATTATTTATTAGGAAGTTAACCAAAGGATTCCCTGATTAATCAGAAAACGATCAATAGATTTATTGGGAAAATAATTGTTGAATTAATCGACTAACTGAAAAATAACCAATAGATTAATCAATAGAAAAGAATGTACAGTGGGACCCAAAGCACTTTACAATCATGTGTGGGGGGGAGGTCTCTCCTCAACCACCACCAGTGTGCAGCATCCACCAACTGATAGCTAATGATAAACATTAGCCATTTGGCTATTTGTTAACATTATTATTTGTTAACCTTATCACATCCTGCACAGCCTGAGTAATGCCATCAGAAAAGTCATTTCAGAGGAAGAACACGTTTTTTTTTTTTTTTTTTTAAAGGGTAACAGCTCAAACTGTAGATCTTGATGCTAACTGCTAACAACACCATAGTCATGTGTTTGATGCAGGGAATGCTAAAATTGATCAAATATATACTTTGAATGCACTGTAATAAACTTTGAATAAAAAACATGATAAATATAAATGTAAATGATCTGTCATTGACAATAAATTAGGGAACATGCCTTAAGAAATTAAATTTTTTGTTCATTTTGATTTAAATGTAAAAATTCTATATTACTAAAAGTGATTAGCCTAAATGTAACCGCTAAAATATATAATCCATAACCAAACAAAGGGTTGAACACATGTTCCACAGTAATAGGAAGAGAAGCATTTGGGTCACAGCAGAGTGTAGACGGTTTAACCGTGACTCAGTCAGAGCCCTGGCCTCATTAGCCTAATAAATGAAATCCTAAAGTGTGATTTGAGAAAGCCTCTGTGTGTGTGTGTGTGTCTGTGTGTGTGTGTGTGTATGTGTGTGTGTGTGTGGCAAGAAGTCCCACCCATATTTGTTCTGCCAGCAGACTGCTCGCACAGTGAAGGTGGACCTCACACAGAGCTCAGCCAAAGCCGCGGCGTTTCCGACAGCGTTCCGAGCCTGGCAGCCACTGCAGGGAGAATGAGGAATTCTCTGAGAATGGAAGAGATGCTGCCAGATATCAGCCCAGAGGCCGCCGAGTAAATTTCTCAGGACAACCAGCTGGGTGTCTGAGTCTGACAACTCGCTCACAGTGCCCGCAGAAGAAATCTCCATCAAACCACAATGAAACACAGAGGACTTGTCTGGCACTCATCGGTCTAATTCCGAGGAGAGATAATCAAAAGCCCTTCAGTGTGTTTGGGACAAAATACCAGCGTTTTGCCCGGAGGCATTCAAAAATACAGAATGGCAAATCTATAATTATTGTTGTTGAGGGACGTCATTATACCTGTCATCATTACACAGTGTCTTCCCCGCTCATCTTCTCATTTTCAGATCCAAGCATGTTGAGTAATTCATTACAGACACATTAGAGTATTATTCAGACAGGTGAAAGATGCTCTATTGATTCAACAAAACTCAGATCGAAAATTCATCACAAAACCACACTAGTATTAAGTCCATTGTGCTTGGCGTGGAGTCTGCAAGCTATTATTCCCTGTCTTGTCATCCAAGGATAAATCAAACCCTTATAAATCTACTCAAAGCTTTCTTTTAGTTCGGCCTAAAAGATGGGCCGAGTCCAGCTGGATAAAACGGGCACAATTATGCATAGAAGAGTCAACCACCAATGAACAGCAACTGCCTCATCAGCCACTGTGGGAGGAAGATATCACAGGATGCCTCAACTATGACAAGTTGGCCATAAAATAGTGATTAAACACTGCTTAGATGTGCCTCAATCATAACTAACAGAAAATTCCCCAACCGTAATGGGCCACTGCGAGATATATAACATTAATTTCTCTCAAGAAAGTCCCGGTGTTTGGTGCCTGAAGGCAGGCTCCCCACGAGTAGAGAGATAGTGTGGGCACGGCGCTGGAGACAGCAGGGATGTTTGAAGCAGCATGGGGAGCATGTGTGGTCACAGACCTCACAGACCGACGGGTTTGGGGTGGACACAGGCAGAGCAGACACACACAGAGATCACAGGAACCGGGCGGACTGATGTGTGCAGTAAAAGACGATTCTTAGATCAAGTAAATAATGTTGAAAAAATAATAAAGATTTTCTTTGTGTATTAATAATTACGTACATAATGTGCGACAAAATTCAGTATTAATTTTTAACACATTAAAAAATAAATCAATAAATTAATAAGTAAATACATAAATACATGAAAGCCATGTAAACCATTCTCAACCAGGGAGCCAGGACCCACTAGGGGGCCTCAGCAAGCTTACAAAGGGAAGACAGGATGATTTTATTTATTTATTTAAATGATTTCAATTTATTAATTATTTTAATTAATAGATTCATATTTATATTATTATTAATATATTAAAACAGTCTGGTGTTATTAAAATGCTAAAAACAAACATACAATCAAGATGTAAACTGAAATTGTATTCATTTTCCCCTCAATAACAATTCTTTTTATTGATGAATATACAGTTCTTGAAAGTTCTGGAATCAAAAAATGAACTGCAGTTAATGTTACCTCTATCAATGTTCTCTGCTTCTGTAAATGATACATGATATAGATCTGATAATATTATATTATATAGGGGGCCAATATAATTATCCCTGTGTGACATTAAATCCATAGCTCGTTCCTTCCCCAAAAACATTTGATTAATTCTTTCCAAATAAACGGCCACAAACAACAGAACAATGAGGGTGATGGGAACCATTTCAGAATTGATTTCAACACATTTAGTCTTTACAAAAGTAAAACTCACAACATTATTCCAATTTTTATTATTCACACCACTAATCTTTTGTACCATAATCCATGTCTTTATTGTACCCTTTTTTCCTCCGACTCTCCCTATATACCCTCCTCCCTTTCATTATCCAGGGCTAGCCCATTACTTTCTGCCTGGACTCAGGCCACAATTAGGAGTTATAGCAATCATTAACCAAGTATATGAGGCAAGCCAAGTCCAGACAGCATGTAAAACAGTCAAAACCCTGCCACAGACACTCACCTAGCACAGGGCGCCTGGCACTCGAAGGGCCCCAGCTCCGGAAGGGAGCGGCCTTCCAGACTGGCCTATAGCTCGGGGCAACTAGGATGTGTCTTACCTCTGCCACCCTAGAGACGGACCTGTGTCAGAGTGGAGAATGGTCTACATAAGCTTTACAAGGAATCTGAAGGGTTTTATGAAGTGTCACCCTGCAAATCCTGTGTTTAAAGCCAGTGAGTTAATGATGACTGTAGGTGCAGCTCTCACAAATTACAAATCCCTGGGGAGCACAGTCTTTCAGCATGTGATACCAGCATTAATGAAGTCCATTAAGAGCAATATAACTCCTATAAAGAGCTACTGGACAAACTGCCTCAATTTAACAAATAAAAAAAAACAATTTAAATGCTGGAGTACAGTTTTTACACTCACACTTGAACATTTTCAAGACTAACAACTGTATTTTCTGTGAACCTCTGCTGTGTGAATGGAACAAGCTCTCTATCACTGAATATAACGTGAGAGACGCCATGTTTGTCGCGTATATGGTTTCAGTAACATACAGAGATGAAGATATGAGCTGTATGTCTGTTTTAGATCCAGTCATACCCACCGGAGCTGATCCCGTCAGTTTAAAGTGCGGTGACATTTGTGAAATTTAGCTGGCAATTAAGGCCCATTATCTACTGTAAATAGCGATGAATGAAGTATAGCTCACATAGAAGTCACTTTTAAACCAAGCAGCCTTCTGTGGCAATTCTGCGTGAGGGGACTGGCATCAAATTTTCTAAATTATATATATAAAAAAATTATAATAAAACATCAGATTTTAATGAAAGGATGACTGAAGAATCCATCTCCAATGTCTCTTTAAAAAAGCTGTACACTTGGTGCCAGCCATCTTACTATAGCCCATGGACAACATTTTCTATTATTTAAGCAATATGCATGCATGCAGGGCTACAACTAGTGCTTGAAAGGTGAAAAGACTATAGAGCACTGCACATGATGTGGGAAGAAATTGATATCTTGGTCACCAAGTATTTGTTCCCACAAATTTGTGAACACATTTATAATTTTTTTCCAGCACATTGTACTAATTTGTTCCCTCATTTTATATAAATCGTGGCCACGATTTTACTAAAACAATGGAACAAATTAATAAGTCATGGGAACAAATTCTTAAATCATTGCAACAGTATTTTTTCCCCCCATGTATGTCATGTGTGAGGCTTCGTAAATAGAATCGCAAGGTGGGACTTCCATTCCAACAGTTGCCATACAGCACTACCCAATCATTTTCAGCTCATTATCACCATCAGACATTGTAAAATACATGATTAAAAAACGGATAGTTCCGGTCCTTGATTCTGATTGGTTGAGCCGCGTTCGAAGCTGTTGTAAATCACACATACACATTTGTTTACTTCTGTGCAGGGCTCTGAACCACTTCAAGGAACGAAAACGAAAATCGGAAACGAACGAAATTTTGACAGGAACAGAACCAGAAACAGAAACGAAATCAAATTTTATAGTTCCGAACAGAATCGAAACCGGTTAATAACGTTATTTTATCGTTCCATTTACAAGTGTTTTTTAACAATGCAGCAAACATTTTGAAATATCTTAAAAATACTTGAATTGCTTTAACGTGTTGATAGATTTTTTCTTTTGTTTAGTATTTGGCCAAAATCTAGAAAAGATGATGCTGTGCTGTGACTAAACGCAGCGGGTTACAGGCTAACGTTACCAGATCTCTCGTTTTTATTTTATTTTTGAGTAAAGAAAACGCTGTATTTTATTATTATTATTATTATTATTATTAGGCATATTATAGGCAAAGACATTTGTTTTTAAAAAATAACGTTATTAACCGGTATTTCTTCTTCTCGAACCGGTTTCGGAACGGTAATAATATCAGAGGAACGCAGGAACAGAAACATTCAAATATCGATTCTGCTCGGAGTGAACCGATTGAAATTTTTTTCCGTTTTCAAGCCCTGCTTCTGTGTGTTGCTCGGCAACCACTTTGTTGGAACCACAACTGTTTCTGAGGAACTACATTGTTTGGTGGTAGAATACTGTTTTTATTTATATCATTGCACTTTATTTGCTCTGTTTTATTCTGTGAAACCTTACTATGTAGGCCTATATGGAATAACCGTTTTATAAAAGCAATAAGCCTCATCAAGCCGTGGTTTACAGTGAATTTATAACAGCTTAAACCACGACTTCTTGGGGCTTATTGCTTCAATATTGCACTATTGTGATCAAAACAGCTTGAAGTTATAACAAACGTTTTTAAAACGCTTCGTTGATATCTTCGGGCAACACTAAAGCTCCCAACAATGAAAGATTAGATCATTTCTTTTAAAATGGTTTCTTATTCGTTTTTGCAACTGGAAGGTCATAAAAACTGCTATGTGAAACATAAACACACATACACAAACAAACACAAACACCAATAATCACAATGAACAAATAATAATGAACACATTTTTGCATATAAAATAAAAGATACAAAGAACCTTTCAGAGAACAGTTCTTAAAATAGCCATTTTTTTCTAAGTGTGAACAAAAAATATCTAAAGAACCCTTTTCCTCTATGAAGAGCCTGCTGTGCAATAAAAAGATTCCATGGATGTTCTTCATGGAACCATAGATGCCAATAAAGAACTTTTATTTTGAATGGTGTAGACAAGTTGATTGCATGCAAATTGCATGTAATAAAAAAAAGTTAAATCCTGCATTTATAATGTCACAAAACACATCCACACCATTTGAACCTATAAGTCTTTTTGCTTAATCGTCATTTACAAATGAGCAATCATAAATACCTTCACCACTAGACAGTGCTGTAGTTTGGCGTGGAACTAACCGAGCGGTTGTGTGGTCATGATTTATGCGCCATTATCAGTTGCTAATGGGACTGTGAATGTGTATTCTCACAGTTCAACCTCCATGTCAACTAGCACTCACTGGGAGACCTGCTACAGTGGAGTCCAATTGTGCATTAATAAAAACCATGTGCCCAGACTCTGTCAAACTCTAGGCTAATTCCTCAGGTCTTTTAACCCACCACTTTGAGTGGAGCAATGCCTCACTTGCACACCATTCTTGAGACCACACCATAGTAATCCTTAATCTCTCAAGTAAACAACACAAAATGTTTTTCTGTTCCTTGACTTGTCATAACAAGAAACCTTTTCTGTTTCCACATGCATTATTATGTCTGCGAAGCATCCTGTAAAGCCTTGTGAATGGCAGATTTCTTTTTTTCCACAGAAGCAGTGAATGAAAAAGGGCTTTCTGAAACGCACAGGACAGAGGAGTTTGGAGCCTGTGGAGCCCAGTGTGTTTATCTATGTCACAGTCTATCGGTGGCTGACCGTGAATAAGTTGGTGGTGGTGGGGGGGTTTAGTTTCCATGGCAGATGGGGCCCTCTCTCACTCTCTCTCTCGCTCTCTCTCGCTCTCTCTCGCTCTCTCTCTGTGTTCAGGAAATGCTGCAAACACAAACCACACTGAGCGTGTTGTGCTTTCGGCCTGGCCGTGGCTCGCAGCGAGGCAGCGGTCAGGCCTGAGTCTCACTCCCTGGGTGGTCTGGCCCTGCAAATGTTTATGATCTAAACCAACCTAATCCAACTGGCTTGTTTAAGGGAATTGAGAATGATTTACAAGAGCAGCGATGGCCAGGAATAGGAAATCAGAGGAAATCGAGGCAGCGCTTCAAGTCTGTGGTAGCCATATGACTCTGCTTTGGTTCTATCTATCTGGACACATTATCCTGCACCGGAAATACTTTATGTTGACTGCTCTGATGGCAAATTCTCAGGCTTGGTTGTCTTGATAACATAAGGCTCAGTGGATTTGCCACAAATTTTCCAGTTTTACACCTGAACGTGTATTGAAATCATATAATCACATAAGACAAATAATCCAGTTTTATTAACTGCAGCCCATCTAATATACTGATAAAAATGAATATACTATGTGTGTGTGTGTGTGTGTGTGTATGTATGCATATATATATATATATATATATATATATATATATATATATATATATATATATATATATATATATATATATATATATATATATATATATATATATATATATATATATACAGTATATATATATATATGTGTGTGTGTGTGTGTGTGTGTGTGTATGTAAAATACTAAATTAATATAAATATATAATTTGTGCTTTTACTATATAAATACAATATTTTCAAATACTACCTTCATCATTTAAAATATTGTTTAAATACTGCATCTATATATAAATACATTATTTATATTATTTGTATTATATTTTTATTATACATACACACGCACACACACACACGCGTATATATATATAAATTTGAATTACTTTTTTATTTTTTAAATTGTGTGTTACTGATTTTATTTTCAATCAGATTGCATCTTTGGTTTTATGAAAGTTTTGTGCATGTTCATCTCAAATAGCACTCATCAAGGACTGTATTCCATAATGCAACACCTGTGCCACATTTCCTCTCTGTGCCCCATCCCACCATGCCATCATTAGCACAATCATGTCTGCCTTTAGTCTTAAGCCCTCCAGAGTTTGTCATGGTCACAGGTTAGTGCTGTAAAAGAGCAGATAATCACTAGAGAAGTGTCAGTGGCCTGGACTGACTTTTATTACCATCTTTTCTTGAACCAGAACCCACTGCTGTAATGACAAAAATATTGCCATCTGAATGTAGTGAACAGCTTGTAAATGAAGATGAATCAGAGGTATTAGAACAGAACATTAAAACTCTTATTGCTGGATTTCAGAGATGATGGTTGCCAGATTGCATGGATATTAAATGGGACCCTCTGACCTTCACTTTGAAATTTGTGAGAAGTGACGGTCAAATGCTGAAATTCAAGCCTTTTAGCTTTAAACTGCATGTATTTAATAGTTTGAGGCTGACCAGTATTGCATTTTTATGACCAATAAAGATGTTTCTAAGTACAAATGTCTGATAACCTATTTTTAATTGTTATATTTATACTTATTCTTCATATTAATACTGCCATTGCATACCAGTAATAAGCCATTTAAGGCTTTATTGATTCCAAAGAACAACATCTGAGCAGGTTTCAGCAGAATTTGTTATAACAGTGGTTGGATGTTTGGGATTATTTTTTATTACGCACATCTGTTTTAATCAATCTAGTTTCAATGATGCACATCACCAACATTTAGCATAATTTGCCTCAAAGAGACCAAACGAAAAACAGATTTGCTTGCTTAGCTGGACATAAAAATGTAAATGGGAATGCTTGTTTTTGCTCTCTGTTTGTGAGCATTTAACATGACCCCAGAAAAATCGCAGTGGTCCGTTCAGGCAGTACACCAGATGTTAAACTTGGGTCAAGTAATTCATGTGAGATTTCTCGGGTTATCCCTTAAAAATGTTGCTTCAGTTTACAAAAGAAGAAAAGATAAGGTGGCCAAAGTTTTTGGAAAGTGTGAATCACATAGCAAAGGTGTGAATTCAGCACACAAACAGTTAGAGCTTTAACATCAATATTTCCTTTGCTTTAACGCTTTTTTTTCTTTTCTAATGGAGGCAGCCTGACCTGTTATTCCAATGTTTCTTCAGCAGGCAGCGACCAACGAAGCTCATCTCCTGTCCAGAGAAAACAAAGCTAAGCAACATTCCCAGAGTTCAATTTGCTGTTACATTGGAGGTCTGTGAATTGGGGTTTGGGCCATGCCTGTTGACTGAGGGGATCTGGGTGGAGGGAACTGGGCTTGAGAGAAGACTTTAAATTTTGACTGTGAAACTGGATGTGTTCTTAATACACTTTGGTTCCAAGTGAACTTTAGAAAAAGGGAGAATTGTTGACGTGGGAAGGAAAAATCTATTACAAAATTGTAACATGGTAACTATTCTGCCAAAATATTACTAGATACAGTTGTTGGGACTGCTCTAAAACAATAATAAATTAATATTGGACATTTAAACACTCTCTGCCAGTTTGTTATTTATTTCTTGATGACAGTGTGGTGGTAAGTAATACATTACTGCAATTTATTTCGGGTATTACAGAGTTTTAAGGGATGCTGGATGCTATGAAACTGGAAAATGAATTGCTCAATGTAATGTATATTAATTACATATTTCATTATATGTAAAATGATACGTTTTGTTATAATCCATATTTTTACATTTCAATTGGCTACTTAGCATGTCATATTCATATTACTTTAAACATAAACAGCCTACATTTTACAACCCCTTCTCAAACTCCTATGAGGATTTTTAAATATTATAATGATATGCATATTAAAATAAAAATACCAACAAAATGTAAATTAATAATATATAATGAACAACATTTTGCAAAGCTTACCTGGTTAAATTGTGCAAACAATAAAATACGAAAATGAAAGAATAATTAAAAAACAGCCAATGCATAAACTCAAACAAAAAGCGGGGAAAGGTGGCTGATTTATCTATCAAGATAATATGTTACAAAATATTTTCCTCTTTGACGCCTTTTTGATTTTACATTTAGCTACAAAAAAGACTACTGTTTACTGTTGCATAAAATAAAACAAAAACAATTCATTATTATAAAAATCCATTTGTAAATTCAAAGCATATTTGTGTGTGTGTGTGTATGTATATATATATATAAATAAATAAAATAAATACATAAAAGAAAAAAGCGAATGAGAAGAGACGCTTTCTCATTCTGCGTCAAATAGACTATAGGAACTGATTTTCTTTGCGGAACCAAAGTTACTGATCGTGATTTCCGTACGACCCATTTACAAGTAGCGGTCTTATGACATTATCTCGAAATGTCTTGCCAGTTATTGTAGACTACTACAGATCAAGTATTCTGAGGATTTTTAGTTATTCGTATTATTTGTGTATAAGCAGTTAGATTCTCTAGGTTTTAGCAGAAAGTGTTTGAAGGTAGCGAGTCTAGTAACAGACAGATCCACATGAGCGTCTGCTACAGTGAGTGGTGCAGATTTTCACGTACACGGACTCAAATACTTTTACAAACCATAAACATTCGGACAAGCAATACAGGTAAGCCGAGTGTGTGTGTGTTTCCAAACTTGTTTAAACGTTAATAAATAATAGCGTCAGACGCTGTTATGTTTTGCAGTGCGCCTCGTTGTGTAACGTTAGATGATGAAATAAGAGTCCTGTCAGGAGTAATGTTGTGAAAAGCATGTTAAATCTAGGAGTATTCAACATGAGGTTCTGTCTGTCAGTCTAGCTCAATGTTTTGTTATGAGAGCTGTTGTAGATAGACTGAATGTGTTGTTTGTTTTATTCTTCAGGTGTTAGGGATGGAGCTGCAGGCGGTGCTGATGGCAGCAGGTGGAGGCTCCAGGATGATGGATCTCACCTATAACACCCCCAAACCTCTGCTACCTGTGGGCAACAGACCCCTCATCTGGTACCCCCTCAACCTGCTGGAGAGAGTGGGCTTTGAAGGTAAACATACTGTCATATCAGAAAACAAAGTTAATTATAAATGACATTTTGTCCCCAAAAGTAGGTGTTTTTGTTTTGAGGTATTTAGCGTTAGTATATACTGATATAGAGAATTATGGGTAGATTTGTTTTTTAGAAATTACAAATCACTGATGTTTGTTTGATGGCTGTTCCTAACATTGCTCAGAGGTTTGGTTGTGTTTTTTAATGTTTGTTGAGTGCCAAACGGGAGTAGAAATTGGCTTTTCCTGTTAAGAAGACAAAGAAAATCCATAATAATGGAAAATAATGAAATAAAAAGATATATATATATATATATATATATATATATATATATATATATATATATATTTTTTTTAAGCTTGTACTTGATGTACTAAAATAACTAATACTAAAATTTAAATAAAATGAATAAAAACTATATAGACGTATATTTAAAAAAGACTACTGAAGATGACAAAACACACCAAAATGACTAAAACGTGAACTTAAATTAAAGTGAAAGTGAAAATATAAAAATAAAAACTCATTCGAAATATTATTAAAAACTGTAATAGTATCTCAATGATATTAAAATAATACTGGTCTAATACTGCAGTGTCTGACTATTGAAAGACAATGTAATGCCTTTTATTATTACTTTAATACTTTCTTATGTTTTTTTTGTATATTGATTTTTTTAAATATTATTTTATTATCATTATAAAGTGTATTTTATCTTTAATCTTATAATGGCATTTTACCTGTTTTTATGTGCTTATTGTAATGTTTTTGTTAAAATTGTAAAGCACTTTGAGCTGCATTTATTGTGAGAAAGGTGCTATGCAAATAAAGCTTATTTTTACATTAATAACTATTACGACTGGGTATATTGTAAAAATATGTATATATTGCCTGCTTCCTATTATATACTTATATGCTTGCATGCTTACCCTCATTAAATCAAGATAATAAAGAATTGATGCAGTAACAGTCTGCCTGACAGATATCACTGAAATGGATGTCCTGAGAAATCTTTCTCTCTGACAGTCCTGGAGTCTGTAAGCAACAACACAAAACAGTTGAGGGCAGACTCATGCTTTTACAGCCAATCAGAAACTCTCTGTCTGTGAATCACTTTGCGTGGGTTTGCTGACATCGGATTGGATGACATGTATTTGGAGAGTGGGTGTGTGTGGTGGAAGTTAACAAAACGGCTGAAACTGCTTACAGCACATTTAAGCTGCAGGTGGTAATAATTTGCGCAGGCTGCTTAAATTGAACTAATAAAGTTCTTATTTCCTAAATAGGAAAGGTAGGGCCGTTTTTACAATTGACGTACTATAATGGCATGGTTTCCATGTTAAAGCCACCCGCACAGACCAGCACCTATGTTGCTTCTCGTTTTTAGTGTCAAGATTCTTTTTGTCAGGGAACAGGAGCTTGATAAAACCAACTAGATTTTGCTATTTCCATATTTTGATGGCATATTATTATATATTAATAAATATGAGGGATGACTAATTGTCCTAAATGTATACATTCAAATTGTAGAGGTGGATGTATTGCCTAGTTGACAGACTAGACTGGTAAAAGACAGATGAAATAAAGCCAAGATATAATTACACAGAGTCAAATGCACCCCAGACAGCTAATGTTGGATCATTTCAACTCTGTAATAAATCAACTGCAGTCTTGTACTTGAGGATAAATGGCAGAGTGCCTTGTGTTTTAGGCCAGATTTCCTCCACATAGCTTAGAAACAGGAGACCTTCAACAGGTCCTTCCTTAAAAACTGTTTTGGGCTAACATAGCATTAGCATGGAGCAATATGCAATTTAATAGTGCTAGTACGGAATAAGTTAAGTTACATTTTAATAATTAAATTGTATTCAAACATTTATTATTTATTTTTTAATTCCTAAAGTATACACTACTGTGCAAAAGTATTTTATATATATATATATATATATATATATATATATATATACATACACACACACACACATTATTTTGGAGGGGAGAGGTGCTATTCTTGAGCTGATTTTACTTTTTATTTTATTATTTTATCAAGGTCCAAAATGAATGTTTGTTGAGAACTTGATTGACAAATGAATAGAGAAATGTATCTGACAAAATGACAAGGAAAAGCTACTGCAATTGTTTTTAAAGGGGTCATATGATGCGATTTAAATTTTTCCTTTCTCTTTTTGGAGTTTTACAAGCTCTTGGTGCATAAAGAAGATCTGTAAAGTTGCAAAGACTAAAGTCTCAAATCCAAAGAGATATTCTTTATAAAAGTTAAGAGTTAACCACGCCTACCTAAAACGGCTCCTTCTAACACGCCCCCACATGTCTACTTCACGATGTGGGAAGATTTGCATAACGCCGCCCAAATGTTCACGCAAAGAAAGAAGGCGTAACTTTTATTCTCGCTGTAGTATTGTTGTTGCCGCTGCCGCCATGCCGTGGAGGCACTGTGTGTTTCGTTGTGAAAGCGAAACTACTTTGTTTGGTCTTCCAAAAGAGGACGATATCCGCTTCGTCATGCCTAGAGCTGATCCGTGCTGGTCGCTGAGGGAATACATCAACTTAGTGCTGTGGATCGCCGGATCAGCTTTCACCGTGGACGAAGCCCGGGGTCGTCACATGTGGTTGCTGCTCCTTTGTCGAATCCGCCTGGCGCGCCGTTCTCGACCCCGCCGCCTTTGCTCACTCTAGCCCGGCCTCAGCTCACGCTAAGCTGCGGCTTTCGTTCACGCTAGGCCGCTGTGTTTTTCGTTGTGAAAGCTAAACTACTTTGTTTGGCCTTCCAAAAGAGGACACGACTACAAATCAGTGGTTAAGCTGTATTTACAACACTGTTACAGAACAGTTTAACCCAAATCCAGATGTGTGCAGCACATTTTATGGAGGACTGTTTACTGATCCTGGGAGAGTTGACTACAATGCCGGCAGTTCTGACTCACATTCTGGAAGTACGTTTTCATTTAACATTAAAGGATTTGCCACTGATGATTCAAACGTGAGTTTTGGGCAGTGTAGAGTAGCATTTGTTGTTTGTCATTTCTCCGATCACAAATGCACAGATCACATAAAACCCTTTGTTTACACAGCGCGATGCAACGCAACGTGTAAAAAGACAGTATAAGTCATTATAATCAGTAATTATGTCCCCAATGGATGCAACAAATGCCTCGTTTGTAATGGGTTTTAATGTTTTTGTCTCGTCGCTTCGGCCGGGACACGGCATCAACAGTATGGTGAGGGGCGTAACATTTCCGTTACATGCTTGAGGTATTCGGCCAATCACAACGCACTGGATAGCTGGCCAATCACAGCACACCTCGCTTTTTCAGACTGATGAGCTTTGTAAAAATCGACGCGTTTCAAAAAGGCAGGGCATAGAGGAGAAACAACAATGTACAGTATGTGGAAAATAATGTTTTTTTTTTTTTTTTACTTTAAACCGCATAAAGACATTTCATTACACCAAATACACCAAATAATGTTCTTTTTAGCAGCATCATATGACCCCTTTAAATCCCCGTTTAAATGTGCGTTTAAAGATCACTTTTAATTTGCTGTTTTGTTATTTTTAATTTATATTTTAAAGAACAAATGAAATAAATATAAACCATTTGAATGTCTTAATTTGTACATTTTAAAAGTGGTTTATTTATTTGCATTTTTATGTTTGAAATGATTAAATCGATGACTTATCCCTTAATTTTAAGTGTCAGTCCTAATCCTAGGCTACATATATCTGTATTTATAGAATTTTATGATTTTATGAAAATGCTAGGAAAACCCCATCCATGCCATAAAAAATTTAAATAAGGGTGTTTTTTGTGGAAATAAATCCAAACCGTTAACTTAGAACCCTGTGTTCACTTCATTGCTTTACCACATTTGAGAGCCAGTAGGGGACTTGTACCTTTTTGAGTATTTGTGTTTAATGCCTGCATGATAATGAAATGTTTATTGTTCACACCTAGCTGTATTGACTAACCATGCGATTCAGCTGCTATGGAGTTTGTGTGGGTCAGGCCCCTTGCCTGCCCAGAAGTACAGTATATACCTTTATGTGTGGCACAGTCTGTCCTGTTAACAGCCAGAGTGCCAGCCAGCAAGACCCTGCAATTAGCTTTTACAACTCTTAGCACAAACTATGGTAAGTAAGCTGCTTTGTTAGAAAATATTTACGCAGTAAATCAGAATTCTGGGACAAACTTCTTCAAGTTGGCTAAAATTGTCTCACTGGGAATACAGCAAATAATTCACAAAGACTCGATTGAAGGTGTTTTGTCTAATATATTTTTTACAAGTCTGAGGTATCACAGGTAAAGTGTGTGCTGTGCTCAACCAATGGTGTAGTGAAACAAAACCATCTCCTCCATTTCCCACAAAAACTCTCTAAACTATCACTTACATCATTTGATAAATTACACTACCATTCAAAATTTTGGGGACAGTAAGATTTTATTCAGCAAGGATGCATTAACTTGGTTAAAAGTGACAGTAAAGATTTCTATTTCAAATAATAATCCTTTCTATTTACTTTCTATTAATCAAAGAATCCTGAAAAAATGTATCACCGTTTCTACAAGAAATGTTAAGAATGATTTATAAAGGTTTATGCGACCCCCAATGACTGCTAAGAATTCAGCTTTGCCATCACAGAAATAAATTACATTTAACAAAATATTCATATTGAAAACACTTCTTTTCATTTGTAATAATATTTAGCAATTTTTATATTTTTACTGAATTTTTGATCAAATAAATGCACCCTTGGTGAGAACAAGGTATTTTGCTTTTGGTTAAATCCTTGTTTCATCTGAGTGTTATCGTTATGTTCTTTTCCAGAGGTGATTGTCATTACCACTAAAGAGGTTCAAAAGGCCCTGAGCACCGATCAGCGCCTGAAGACAGATGTGAAGATGAGGTTGGATGTTGTATGTATTCAGGAGGAAGCTGACATGGGCACCGCAGATGCCCTTCGACACATACAGCAAAAGATCAAGGTGCGTCAAGTGTCAATATCATAGGATTATACTGAGTAGTAACATTTCTTTCGTTGGCATTTGACACTTTCCAAAAAAACAGGACACCAAAAAGGGGCCGAAATTGTCAATATTTGGGTGGTCAAGAAGGCTGTAAGACGTCTTACTATTTTTAAAGGGGGAGAAGATACAAATTTGATTAGTTTAAAACAAGTTGCTTTTCATGCTCTTTTTTTTATTAACATTAATAATATTATGAAATCGAATATTTGTCCAGCATATCCAATTGTTATCACAACAAAACATGGGATTTGTGGCGCTAATGTTTAAAAATGCTTCCACATTAGTTACAGTATACAGTAACATAAGAAGTGCTACAATGCAAAATTCCAAAATTAAGAAGTACAAGCTATGTGACTGATTTTTCTAAGTAATAGGATCAAAATCTTTTATTGGTCCTGAAACAACATTCCTCTTAAAGAAAATGTTCTTAACCACAACCTTATCCATAAATTGCATAAAATGAGAGGGAAAGGATATAAATCCCCTTATTCTAAGATCTGATTGGTTGGTAGGAATGAACAACAAGATGTTTCTTGTAAAATACTTTCTTGGCAAAATCATGAACACTGTGAAGTTAATGCAGACATGTAGGTGTGACAAAGAAGCAGTGAAAGAGTAGAGAGTAAAATTGTTAAGAAAACCTTTTTTATTTTATTTTAGAAGAAACCACATTTAAAGGATACGTTTTTTGGATTTTCAACCAACTATGCATTATTACAGTGTCTGTAGTACATGCATGTAAATGAATAAAGTATACTCTTTCTCTGTGCTCCCAGTTTATTTGACAGCTCCAGGGCTTTTGTTAACAATACAGATAAAACTTCCATACTTTTGTATTCCCGCTCATGGACAGTCGGCTCAACAGAGGGAAGGCACCAGAATTAAAAGTGCATTGTGGTTGTTGAAGTTTTTGGGGAAAATCACATTACTTTTCAGTCCATGTTTCTCTAGTCTTGTAGCACCAGTTTTTTAGCAACTGCTTTTGTATTTCTACTGACAGAAATTTTATATAAAAAAATAATAATTAAAAGCAGTTTTTTTATTATTATTAAGTTGCCAGCGCTTTTTCTCCATTGCCCACAATTGAGGATTGTGAGGGCTGTTCAGAGATTTTGAAAGATTGTTCCACCATCCCAGAACAGTGAGTGTTAAAGTTCTGGGAGGCTATTTTGTGCTTTGTTATAATCACGATTTATTACTTATTTAACCTTTTTGACACAAAAAAGCTTTAAATGATTTTGAATGCAATGAAGATTTCATCCAATGATGAAATTCAGCATTTTGCTATTTCAAATAACTGCCTAAATAATATTTGTAGTCTTTTTTTGTAGTCAGTAATGATGTTGCAACTGATTTGACATGTTAGGAGTGCTCCGTGATGAAGGAGGTCATAAAAGAGTTAGCAACACGATGATGTGATGAAATTTCTTCACTGTAAATCATTGTGCTCAGAGTTAACCATAGCATGGTGACTAAATGGAAGAAACATAATAACAGCATGAGCATGCATATCCATGTAAGCATGAGCGTGTGCCCAGAAGCGTGTAAAAGCCTGGCAGGTATACACTGCCTCACCTGTCTCCCATGTGAGCTGGCCTGGGGTCAGTGGAATGATGTGAGGGGCAAATCCTGTGTGCCACAGGGGGATCTTTGATCCATGCAGCCCCGTGGTGATGGGTCCAGCTCCACAGAGTGCCTCATTTCACCTGTTGAAAGCCCAGCGGCCAGAGACCGCTAACTGCACAAACACATGATGCCAGAACCCTTCCTCAACTCTTACTGGTGTTCATGGGCTTGCAGGACATGTGTAAGAGTTGTTGTGTAGATGGAATATGGTAGTAAGGAAACATCCTGGTGGACTTTTAGGGTCCCTGTTGAAACTAGTCAGTGAAACAGTATTTTTCTGTTCCTTGGTTGTGGTGTAATTTATTGGTTTAAGATCTGGGCTAGTAACCAAAAGGTTATAGGTTCAAATCCCACAAGCGATGATCTGTGAGCTTTCATCATTGTATCCTTGAGCATGACACATATGTTTAATAAGTACAGTGGGGAATAAAAGTCTGAAACCACATTGAAAATATGAGGTAAATATTTATGATGATAAATTGAAGACGAAATTTTGGCCAGAAATCCAAGACAATCTTGTTTTTTTGTTTTTTAAATAAATGCATTTGAAATTGTTCTGAGAATTTGTAGCATCATAGTGCATTGTTTTTCAATAAAAGTTCTGACCCAAATTGCCATGCTGAATTTGATATGAATAGATGTGTATTAAATTAGAAAAATACAAAATATATATATATATTTTTTAATAAATGTTTTAATCCCCCAACTTTTGGCTTTACACTTTTTCACCCCACTGTACGCTGAAGTCACTTTGGATTAAAGCAGCTGCAAAAAGATGAATTTGTTTCTTTCAAATAGGTCAACATATTTTGATGCATTAGTGCATTTGTTGTGTATCATACCTTTGCACACAACACTTATGAAAGTGTAAAATCTCTGAGAGAGGGATGTCTTAAACATGTGCAAACGCTTATCACAGGAGATTAACTGACAAAAAATATCAATGCATTGCAGTGGAAAGGGAATGTTGAGGAGGAGGGCTTGCCGGAGCACGCTAACAGCACAGATGCGTTTATTTCTAATCCTAGAGAGAAATGAGAGATTAAAAGCATTGAGTTGCAGAGCCCTCCAGTGCACGAACAGCCCCACTACGTGTTGAGAGATGAGCGCTGGCAATAGGGGCCCTAAATCCCTGTTTATTGTACAGTCTAAACACGTAGTCTACTCCCTCACTTCAACAAACAACGCGGACATAATGGAAGCATCTGACGGAGTGCCTGACTCTTAAAACTCTCTTTCATTAGCCTGTGTTTGAGGCCATACTGATGCATTGAGTCAATGTTTGTACAGAAACTGAATAATCTTCATGGTGTGTAGCTTTCTGCCGGCTTTTGTTAATAATAAGGGCTCTGAGTTCACTGGGATCAAGTCGTTCCCGATCAATTTGTGTACTCATTTTTCCTGAAAAATGCACTTATAGATCTTTGTTTGCACCAAGTGCTCTAGAAAAATGAATCTGAATGGTAATTTATTTTTCTTTCTTTTTCTTTCTTTCTTTTTCTTTCTTTCTTTCTTTCTTTCTTTCTTTCTTGTATGTAATACATGTGTGTGTATATATATATATATATATATACATACAGTATATGTGTATGTAATATGTATATATACATAGTGTCTAATTATCATATTTTTATTTATAAATGTTTATATTTGTTTTTTATAATTTATTGACTTTCTAATTGTCTCAATTTCATCATGTAGCTTTTAGAAAAATATGGAAAAATACCTTTGCTTCACATGTGCTTAGTGTTGAATAAACACACACACACACACACACACACACACACACAAATATATATATATATAGTTCATTTGAAGTTGTCACCAAAGTTTTCTCAAAAAATTGTCTAGAAAGCAATTTTTCTGGAACTCCCACTGAATTTTACTCAAGAATTCCAGGACAGTCTTTTTTTATTATCTGCTTCAAATAGTAAAATTTGCAAAGTACATGTGTATTGTTTTTCAGTTCAACCCAACACAGTCATGACAGGCCAATTGTGAGCGAGTTAGCATGTCTGTAGTGGCATATGAGTGTGAGACATATTTCTACTTCCCTTCTCTTTCATTCCCTCCTGTCCTCCTCTCTCCACCCTCATTTTCCCATCTCTTCCTCTTCTCTCCTCTTGGGTGGTCTCACCTGGCTGGCCCAGGGGGCAGCCAAGCAGAACTGGAAGTGTCTGTGGGTGGCCTGACCTCCCTGTGCCTCTCCTCGAGTGCAGCACAGCACCAAGGCCTACTGAAAGGCCCAGCGTCAGCGGCAGCAGCGCTCAGATGATCCAACAGCTGACGCTCACTCCAGACCTTCAGAGGCTCTGTGACTAAGGCAGGCAGCTGATCCAGCCTTCCTAACTCCCTCCCCCCCAGTGGCCAAGAGGGCACTGCCGTTGTCAGACCTCAGGCATTTGGCCACTTGTCGGGTCCCCTCAAAAATAGAAATCCCAGCTATGAAATTTTAAGTGGTTAGAGCTGCAGCGACAGATCGATTTACTTGGGTGGTTTACAATGGGTGGGCTGGCATTGGTCGCATTTTTTACGTTTCATCAGCGTACATTCTTGGTTGACTGTAAAATCTTGGTAAATGTTTGGATGTTATGTGGTTGCTGTGCCTTCGCTCTGTGTTCCTTTTATGTACTCTGGGACTGGAGTACACATTTCCAGACATCGCCTGTCTGTTGGCTACTTTGAAACACAGCAGTGACTGGTCTTAAAGAAATAGTTCACCCAAGAATAAAAAAGAAATGTTGTCATTCACTCAACCTCATGTCATTCTAAACCTGTACGTCTTTCTTTTTTTGCGACAAACAAAAGATGATATTGTGAAAAATGTCTCTGCATTGTTTTGGACATCACTGACTTTCAATATGCAGTATGAGCAAAAACAGTATAAACATTCTTCAAAATATCTCTTTTGTGTTTCATAAAAGAAAGTAAGTTAGAAAAATGAACGCAAGTAAATTACAGAATTTTTACATAATTTTCACATCCAATTCTGGAAGATGGATTTGGACTTTTTAGGGTCAACAAAATCTCCAATTTGCCACCATGGGTCTTCATTTCAGTTGGACAGGTGGTTTGTTCCCTTTACTGAACACTTGCTGTTCTCCTGCTTTCAACTTTTGCTAGACTTGCATGAAAGGTGTGCCTGCAGAAACGAGGTATTTGCAGAATTCATGGCCATAATTTACAAAATAAAGCAACAAGTCATGGCAGACTAGTGGCTCTCATATTGGGGACCCGGGGGCCTCAGCAAACTTCCAAGGGGCCTCAAGATGACTTTGACCAAAAAAAAATTTGAAAGTCTCAATATATGAGGTATCCTAATTTTAAAAGTGTGATTTCTAGACCTGGGAAAGTCATGTAAATTTAAATGAAATGGAAATTTTAATAATGATAATAATAATTGTGTAAATATATATATATATAAATATATATATTTTTTTAATAATTCCTTGTCTTTAATTCCTTATCACAAACACCTGGAAAATCATGGGGACTTCAAAAAGGGACTTAAACTTATTTTAATTTATATTTTATTTTATTTCAGGTAGTGGCCATGGCAACGTTTCTCATTTTGATATAGTTTAACTTGATGAACTAAAATAAAACATTAACATTAACATACAATAAAATTACGAAAACTAATTAAAATGAAACCTCAAAAATCTAAACTAATTCAGTATATTCATAAAAATTAAAATAGTATCTCAATGATACTAAAATAACACTGGCTTGAGAACCACTGTGATAGACATTGCTGAAAGGCACAGCCCCAAGGGTCTGATTACTTTAAATAAACACTGGCAACAGTATTATGATATGCTCAATATAAATAATTAGAATAAACAATTCTGCTGCCAAATAATGTAGTTCATTAATCTAACTCTAGACAGTTTATCGTTGGCAAGCAATGTAGTAATTTAAGTAGAAGTGTGATCAGAAGTCTGTGTGTGTATCAGCTATTGTAAAACTGCTTTGAATGTGGCATTAAGTGTTAAAATTTGAACCAACTTTTTAATTCTTAATTTATTTTACTATTATATTAATTCCATTTTGAACATTTTAAATAAATTATTGTATTATATGTATGTCTTTTCTGATTTTCTGAAAAATGTCTATTAAATTTCTGTATGATTTTGAGGATACTGTCAGCCAAAGAATGTATTTTAAGTAATAATACATTTTACAATATTTAAAGTCTGCAGCATCTCATAGCCCCCCCCCCCCCCAAATTAAGCTACAAATATGTAAACATTAATGTGGATTGTGTGTGGCTCTAACTTTGCTGTGAGTTTGTGAGGTTTCATTTGCGCATTAGCTTGAAAATATTCGGAGTCTGCAGTGGTCAGTAGGGAGGGATTGTTCTCCTTCCTCGGTAGCACAGTTAGCTCATTCTAAACAGACAGCACTGTGCACCCTGTTATCCTTTGAACATGTGTGATCCGGCCAGAACAAGAGAACCGGAACTGTATCGGAGCAGAGCAGAGCGTCACGGCAGGGCCTCTCCCTGGGCCTCCCCAATGAGGCATGCAGTTCTCCCTGAGCCAGGCACGCTCTAACGGGCTGTTTCCCACTCCTGCTCCCATGTTTATTTATCCACAGGCCTGAGATGGACAGACCAGATGGGAACCAGACAACTCAAACAGAAACAATGGCAAAGGCGAGCAGGATTTATCACTGGGTTCACCTCCATGCCTGCACTTACTTTTACACACACTCACGCAAACTGTGGCAGAGCACAGTGCTTTCGTTTCCTCACATCATTTGCATGTGATGTTATAAGCATTTATTTTGTTGTTGTGACCATCGTCAAGAGTCTTCATACATGAAGTCGAGCACCTTAGGCCGTGGAAGTGTCATCTGAAGCACTGTGGCAGTGTTTTGCATGAGCAAAAACCTCTTTTTCTTCAGAATATGTCAATACCCGGTTGTTTATGATTTTATTTAATGTACCAGCCAGTTTTAGGAGATCAGCATGCCAGGAAGTAGTCCGTACATAGGGCTATAATAGCATATATAAGCTGAGCATGTAAGAACCTGAGGTAATATGTCTGAAGTGTGAAATATTGACCTGAGCCAGGGCAAGATAAACCCAACATGATGTTAATGTGCTGATGGTAGTCTATTCCAACTTTTTCAGATGAAACTTATCCATAAAAATAATGGATAAGTTATACTTCAACGAGCTTAATTTGACCATTCAGCACAAGTTGTGCTCCATGAAGCTGTGCACTTGTTGAATATTGTCTTGCTTTTTTGACTTTTTCGGTTTCCACACTTGAAGCTTTATGTTAGTGAATGAATATATATCTGTATATACTCTTTTATTTCAAAAGAACAATGAAGATGCTGTTTTTCAGAGAGTCCATTGCAAATACTTGAAAAACTTGCCTATTGGCACAAAAGAACAACTGTTATTTAAGTATTTCAACCCAACTGGTGTGTTCAAAACCTGAAAGTAATCATTCTTATTATGTTTAGGGAACACATTGCCCTTCCAGTGGACATTATAATCAAATTGAGGTTGGAAAAGCTGGATTGTTCTGTCTTGATGCTGGTTTAAATAGGATTTGTCTTTTTTTTTCTCTCCCACAGACAGACATCTTGGTGGTGAGCTGTGATTTGATAACTGATGTGGCTCTGCATGAAGTTGTGGACCTCTTTCGTGCACACAGCGCCACCCTGTCGATGCTTATGAGTAAAGTGCATGAATTCACAGAGACTGTCCCTGGCCAAAAGGGCAAGAAGAAAGCAGGTACTATCACTCACGCAAACATGATTGAGCAGGGAAAAGATGGTGTGGTTTTGAACGGCCTGCTATTTATTGACCATTTCCTCTCTCCCCAATATGAACTAAAAAACACATCCCAGTGCACTGTATTATTTTGCATTCCTGCAGTTCTTTCAGGTTGTTGACTGGCCATCTGGCAAGTAGTATTTTACCAGTTGGCTATGACAGATTGGAATTGTGCCTTGTGGCAGGAGAGCAGCGGGACTTTGTAGGCGTGGACGTCACAGGGAAGAGGCTTCTGTTCATGGCCAATGAGGCAGACCTGGACGAAGGCCTTGTTCTCCGGAAGTCCATCATGCGCAAGTACGTGTCAACAGCACTTCAGGTCTAACCTGGAGTTTAACCTTATTTTATTTCATTTAATTTCGTTATTTATATATTTTTTATTATTATTTATATTTTATTATTTATATCTTTATAAAAAAAAATTGTAGTTTATTTATTTATTTTGATAACCCAAATAATCAGAATAATTTTAAACGTTGATCTAGCCTTTTAGTGAAAGCAGTTAGGTCATTGCTGTACAATACTTTGGACTTGGTGTTCAGGGGATATGCATTGGTCCAGTTTGTGATCTTTTTCTTCTTATATTTCATGCTGAAAATCAGACTTGGTCGGTCTAAATAGAATTTAAAACTACTGCCCTCAGAGAGGTGCTGCTTCCTCAGAACAATGGCGGCCTCACGGGGTGATGACCTGCTGTTTATGTGGGTTGGCTAATAAAACTGGGGCCTTCTCCACACTGGCCTGTCATAAGTGCTGCTCGTCAACTCTGCTTTAGCATGCGGCTGACATTCTTAACTGTTGATCCCAACTATATTTCAGCTTTCTTCCCTTCCCGACCCACTTCTGCATCTTTCTTTTACTGTTTTCTCTCTTGTTTTCTCTTTTCTTTGGATTTTCTCTGTGTCTGAGGTTTTGGATCTGTGTGTGTTATTTCCCAGAACTATGAGAAAATACATTTTATTAGACTGTTTTATCTGATGAGTGTTTAATGTATGAGTACTTAATTTCAGAAGCCATTTCCTCCTCATCTGTGGACGTTTTATCCATGCTTTAATGCAAATGTATTCTCTTTTTTTTAAACCGTATAACTCCATAGCTTATACTTTGCTAATGATGCATAATACACTGCTGACTAGATTGCACGATGATATATATGTACTATATATATATATATATATATATATATATATATTTATTATGTAAATGTAAGAAACATTTCTTCTTATTAATAATATTGAAAACGTTTGTGCTGTTTATTATTTTTGTTGAAACTGATTTTTTTATTTTATTTATTTTATTCATTTTAAGATTCTTTGATTAATAGAAAATTAAAATTCTGTTTTTAAAAAATAGAATATTTTGTAACCATTTAAATGTCTTTACTGTCACTTTTGATCGATTTAGTAAGTAAAGTTTATTTATATAGCACATTTATCTCAGGAAAGCTGGCCAAAGTACTGAACAGAATCAGAGTTAAAACATAAGACAAGCAAGACAAACCATAGAACAATAAAATGAAACATAAATAAAATCAAATTAGAATGCCTGGGAGTAAAGATATGTTTTCAACATTGTTTTAAAAGTTACAATAGAAGGTGCAAGGCGGATGTCCAGTGGCAGTTGAATGCATCCTTGCTGAATAAAAGGATTATTTGCCAATTGTTATTAATGAAATCTGCATTTTGTGACTGAAAATGAACCTTAGGTCAGGGTAGACTCTATATACACTGAACAAAATTATAAACGCAACACTTTTATTTTTGCCCCCATTTTTCATGAGCTGAACTCAAAGATCTAAGACTTTTTCTATGGACACAAAAGGCCTATTTCTCTCAAATATTGTTCGCAAATCTGTCTAAATCTGTGTTAGTGAGCACTTCTCCTTTGCCGAGATAATCCATCCACCTCACAGGTGTGGCATATCAAGATGCTGATTAGACAGCATGATTATTGCACAGGTGTGCCTTAGGCTGGCCACAATAAAAGGCCACTCTAAAATGTGCAGTTTTATCACACAGCACAATGCCACAGAGCGTGCAATTGGCATGCTGACTGCAGGAATGTCCACCAGAGCTTTTGCCTGTGAATTGAATGTTAATTTCTCTACCATAAGCCATCTCCAAAGGCGTTTCAGAGAATTTGGCAGTACATTCAACCGGCCTCACAACTGCAGACCACATGTAACCACACCAGCCCAAGACCTCCACATCCAGCATCTTCACCTCCAAGATCATCTGAGACCAGCCAC